>NC_135978.1:32975008-33152762 GCF_053455715.1 Rhinoraja longicauda | reverse complement strand
CAGTTTTGTTTTAGCAATTATACAATTTTAATTTGAGAAGTATATTACAGAAAAATTAAGATGGCAATCTAATCTAATAATTAATATACTTTCATTTGAACATTTCTGGAATTATTAACTGCATCTTCAGTACAAGCAGCAAGAATTTTTTTATATTTTGTTTCAATAGCGTAATCGTTTTAAAGACTGATATCTTTGTGTGGTATTCATCTGTGTATTGACGATTCAATTTATCTCTAGAATTTATTTGAGAAAGACGATCTTTGACTGTGAAAGATTTAATTGCTCTTTAACAGTAGTAGAATCTTATATTGTTTTAATACTATTCAGTTTCCATACATAGAGCACTGCACAGGGCGAATCAAGATCATTAACTTAATCACTATGATCAAGCAAACTAACAACTATACATACAGCAGTGAAGGACGAATGTCACAATATTTCTTTATATCCGATATTTATGATCTAATTCAAGGAATATATATTTTAAACATTACAAAACACCTGCAATAATTGCAATAAAAGTAGGCTGATGTATGTTGTACATAGGCCATATGTAACATAAAGAGTTCTACAGCTCTTCCGGCAAAATAATTTTTAATACTCCTATTTGTATTATTCTTTCTATTACAATCATTTAGATTTTCGCTTGGTGCTCCCAATGTTTTGATTTTAATTAAAATTACATTATGTTCAAAGATTAAAGTGATGGGCGGCACAATGCCTGCAGCAGTAGAGTTCGATCATGACTAGGGGTCGTGTCTGTACGGAGTTCGTACGTTCTCCCCGAGACCTGTGTGGGTTTCTCCGGGATCTCTGGTTTTCTCCTACACTCCAAAGACATATAGATTTGTAGGCAAAATGGCTTGGTATAATTGTAAACTGTCCCTAGTGTGTGTAGGATAGTGTTAGTGTGCGGGGATCGCTGGTCGGCGCAGACTCGGTGGGGCCAAAGAGCATATCTCTAACTAAAAACTAAAACTAAACAAAGACTTTCACTGTAACACCAGTACATGGAGATGACAAGTCCAGCAAAACTACAGAACATGAAACAGTACAGCACAGGAATGGGCCCTTCAGCCCACAATGTTTGTGCCAAACATGCCAAGTTAAACTGATTTCATCTGGCTGTACTTGATCCATATCGCTCTATTCTCTGCACTTCTGTGTGCCGATCTAAAAGCTTCAAAAGCCACTGTCGTGTCTGCCTCCACCACCACCCCTGGCAATGTGTTCCAGGCCCCCATCAGTCTCTGTGTAAAAACATGCCCTGCACATTTGCATTAAACTTGTCTCACCTGATACCTACGCCCTCTAGTGTTGGACATTTCCACCCTGGGAAAAAATGTCCTGACTGTCCACCCTGTCTATGCCTCTCATAATTTAATATCTCCCTTCAACTTCCGACATTCCAGAGAAAACAATCCAAGTCTATCCAAACTCTCCCGAGACCTAAAATCCTCTAATCCAGGCAGCATTCTGTAAACCTCCTCTGCATTCTCTCCACAGCCTTCACATCTTTCCTGTAATGGGGCAACCCAGAACTGATGCCAGAATATGAATCTGAAAACAGAGAAGGCTGGAGACACTTAGCAGCTCAGCAGCGAGAAGGAGATTTAACGTCTCGGGTTAATGACGTTTCATTCCAACTGCAAAGATGAGAAAACAAGTGTGTTTGAAGTTGGAGGGATGGAGACACTTGGGGGAACGTCAATGATCAGGTGAATACCAAGAGATGACACAAGTGCTGTGATGTTGTCAAAGACATGGTAGTTAAGGCCTGTCAGCAAGATAAAGGAGATAGAGATCGACTTCAGAAGTGAAACCGGGGGGCCTGCCCCACATTGGTCATCATGGATGTGGGGGGTTGAATGATTCTATGTCCAGTAAATCACTGCCTCACATGGAAAGACTGCATGCAGGCCCTGGAGGATGGGAATGGAGGAGATAATGGGTGTTGCTTTTCTTACTGTAACTTGGGACAGGGTCAATGGAAAAATAATCCATATTGTTGGAAATGGAGGATGTACGAGCATCAACAAGAAATAGTTCCTTCTGAATGCTGGAAATAAAAGGACAGGTAGAAATGTCAGAACTTTGGAAGGAAATCTTTTCATCCATTGCACATAAGTTTAGTAAGTTTGATAATAAGGGAAAACAAAGGAAATCCCATTATGAACCTGGAAGAGGGGGAAAGGATTGAGTGTACATGAAAAGAAAGACATGGCATAGTGTTTTGTCCAATGTGATGGAAGGGATTCCACAGTGTACGTTAGTAAGGATGTACTCAGATTAAATAGGAAGAGATTTGGTAAAGAAAGTGATGTAAAAAATAATAAATGGTGCATCTCCAACAAGAATCCAGAGTAAGAATTAGGAGTAGGTAGAATTTCTTCATTAAAAAAGGCTGAGCACATTCAGACTTCTTCAATTGGAGCATTGACGAATGAGAGATGATCTGACTGAAACATAAAAGATTTGGAGGGAGTTTTCCGAGGGCTCTTGAGGAGACTCATGGGGAGACTTGGAGGTCTTGAATTTTTGCAAATCATAACCGGGTGGCGCCATACGATGGCAGCCTCGCCAACAGTCTGCCTCGTCTTTTTCTTCTTTTGTTTTTAGTCTGTTTTTAAATGTATGTTTTAGTGTATCTTTAGTTTTGTATTATGTAGCTGGTGGCGGGGGAGGGGGGGGGACTTTTTTGTCTCTTCCTCGACGGAGATGCAACTTTTTCCGTATCGTATCTCCGTCCACACTGTGGCCTAACATCGTGAAGCTGGCAGTCCCTTTGCTGGGGATTGACTTCGGAAGCTCCAACCGCAGGAGCCTGCGGACTTAACATCATGGGGCTTGTGGTCCCCTTGGTTAGGGATCAACTTCGGGAGCACCAACCGCAGGAGCTTCACCGCCCCGATCGTGGGAGCTTCGATCGCCCCGACTGCAGATGGTTCGACTGCCCCGACCGCGGGAGAAAAGGAGGGAAGAAGATAATACGTTATTGCCTTCCATCAAAGTGCGCTGGGGTGGATGTTTATGTCAGTTTTATGTCGTTGTGTGGCTCGCTGCTTTTTCAGTATGACTGTATGGCAAATCAAATTCCTTGTATGTTTTGACATACTTGGCTAATAAATTAATTACAAATTCCAATAACCAAAAAGAGCTTTGGAACAGAATACATTCAAGGTAGATGAGCTCTACATGGAAGTAAAGGATTGTGAATATATAGAAAAGCGGAAGCGAGCCCAAGATCATGAGCTATAATCTTATGTCAAATCAGAATAGAGTCATGTTCCTTTCAAAAACCCTAACCCTTCCACAAGCTAGTCATCATTCACAACCTCAGAAAACCTTCTGAACAAACTCACAGAGGTGCCAAAACTGGTCTCAGAGTCAGTCCCTCTCAAAACCCTTGCACAGGTCATTCCTCTGCTGACACATGCCTCTTTGCTGTCCACATCTACATGACGAAAGTCAGTAAAGGCTTGGCGGAAAACCTCAGGTTTGTGGTTCATGTGACTTTGACATTTATTTAGGGCAAAAAAGGGTAATATTTAGCTTTGCCAAAGTGTTGACACTGACTCTGCCAGGCATACCAGTCAGATTCTGCATTGTTAATGCAGGGACACAAGTTTAAATCCCACTAGGCAGCCACAGAACCTATATTTAAATTAATTATTGCAAAATAAAACCATCTGGTTTATTTCATGGAAGAAATCTGCCATCCTTACGCAGTCTGGCCCCTATGTGATCGTAGCACCACCGATGTTGTCTGAACACCTACGCTTTTGCTAAACACCTTCGCTCGGTCCGCCTTGGCCTATGTGGTCCCCTGGTTGCCAATCATTTTAAATTTCCATTCCCATTCTCACACTGACCTTTCAGTCCTGGACCTCATTCACTGCCAGAGTGATGCCACACGCAAATTGGAGAACAGCACCTCTATTTTGCTTGGTCACCATTGGTATGAATATTGATTTCTCTCATTTCTAGTAACCCTTGCATTCCCTCTCTCTACATCCCTCCCCCACCCTAGTCGCCCTGCTAATTTCACTGTTCATATCACTTCGTTATCACCTCCTCCACAGAGAACAATGGACCATTGGTGGGCTCCTTGGCCATTGGTGGGGCTCTGATTTGTTCTGTACCTTTTCATACTCTAGTTTCCCTCTCCCCTGACTCTCAGTCTGAGAAGTGTTTCGACCTGAAACGTCATCCATTCCTTTTCTTCAGAGATGCTGCCTGACCCGCTGCTTTAACTCCACCATTTTGTGTCTATCTTCGGTGTAAACCAGCATCTGCAGTTCCTTTTTACACAATGTTAACTGTCTCCTCAATTCAGGAGCAATTAGGGCAGCAAATGCACGTCACAGTGGCGCAGAGGTAGAATTGCTGCCTTGCAGCACTAGAGACCTGTGTTCGATCCTGACTACAGATGCTGTCTGCAAGGGGTTTATACGTTTTCCCTTTGTATGGATTTTCTCTGGGTGCTTTGTTTCCCTCCCACATTCCAAAGACGTGCAGATTTGTAGATTAATTGGCCTGTGTAAATTGTCCCTAATGTGTAGGATTATCTAGTGTACGGGCATTCGTTGGTCGGCATAGACTTGTTGGGCCTGTTTTCATGCTGTATCTCTAAACTACACTAAAATGCACGTTGCCTGAACAAAACTTGCTGCCACAAATGCCCTTACACGGGGGGGAAGCCTCCTGTGCACAGTCTTCTTCAGAAACGGTCAGTATGGCAATGGGAAGGGGAGTCAAGATGGTTACCAACTGGGGGCTCCTGCAGGCCTCGGCAGAACAAGTGCATGTTTTCGGGGAAACAGTCGCCGAGTTTACACTTGGTGTCGCCGATGTATAGGAGGTCACATCAGAAACACCAAATGCAGTTTGACTTCCCTTCCCATTCAACCATTTTAACTCCCCCTCCATTCCACACTGACCTTTCTGTCCTGGGTCTCCTCCACTGCCAGAGTGAGGCCAACGCAATTTGAAGGAGTCTGTTTGAAAACTGTATTATTGACCAACTGGGGATTGCTGATGATACTTCAAAGATTTATTTCAATGAGTTGTTTGTCAAATATAAACATATATACATCAATGATTTAAATAGAACCATGTCATAAGGTCATATGGTCATACGTGACAGAAACAGAATTAAGCCATTTGGCCCATCAAGTCTACCCCGCCATTCAATTATGGCTGATCGATCTATCTCTCCCTTCTAACCCCATTCTCCTGATTTCTCCCCATAACCCCTGACATCCGTACTAATCAGGAATCTATCTATCTCTGCCGTAAAGATATCCATTGACTTGGCTTCCACAGCCTTCTTTGGCAAAGAATTCCACAGATTCACAACCCTCTGACAAAATAAATTCTTCCTCATCTTCTTCCTAAAGGAATGTCCTTTAATTCTGAGGCTATGACCTCTAGTCCTAGACTCTCCCACATTAGTGGAAACATCCTCTCCACATTCACTCTATCCAAGCCTTTCATTATTCGAACTATGTGGATTGATTAGTAACATTGCCAATGACACTAAAATTGGTGGAGTTTTAGATAGTTAAGAATATTATTAATGGTTCGAGGCAGTGAGGCTATATAGATAGAGCTGAGTAATAAAAGGGGATGATCACCTTGTTGGGAGTATACTACAGGCCCCCAAATTGCCCATGGGAATTGAAGAGTTAATATGCTAGGAGAATGTAGGCAGCTGCAAGACTAATAAGGTTGTCATGGTTGTCATGATTTTAACTTTCCTAATATAGACTTAGACAGTCACAGTGCAAATGGATTAGATGGGGTGGAATTTGTCAAATATATTCAGGGGAGTTTCCTTAGGTAATATATAGCGGGCCCTTCATGGGAGAGGGCAAAGCGTGATCTCCTTTTAGGAAATTGGGAAGGACATTTGACTGTTGTGTTTGAAGGTGAGCCTTTTGGGATCAGTGATCACTGTTCTATTAACTTTAATATAGATATATATAAAGACAGGTCAGGCCCTTGGGTCTCGACCCGAAACGTCACCCATTCCTTCTCTCCCGAGATGCTGCCTGACCCGCTGAGTTACACCAGCATTTTGTGTCTACCTTCGATTTAAACCAGCAGTTAAAATTCTGAATTGGCCATTGCTAACACCAGTAAACTGGCTCTTCCAAATGCTTAAACATCTCGCAACAGATTACAGCAGATTTTCAAATCCTCATGCAGCAACCTAGTTAAGTATTCACTCTGCAGTTCTCCTTAAAACTCTACATAACTTCACAGAAATTATATTTCATAGGAAACTGATTAGGTTTCCAAAATAAACTGCTGACTGAAGGAGAAAGCTGGTGGTGAGTTAACTATATTTAGTGTGCTGAGTGCTGAAATCCTGATATCTGGGGAATATTTTGTGCTAAGATCAGAAATCCTACGCAGCGGAATGAAATGGGATAGAGTTTGATTCATCAGAATTCTGTATACTTATTATGTTCATTTTTTGTTCCACTTTTTTTTTTGCCATCATCGTTCCCAAAATACACCTAATTTTGCTTAGTTTGTGGTTTCATACTTGCTTCTACTTCTGTCTCAATCACAAAAGTTGATAGATTGGCGCACCCAGAACTTCTAGAACTATTCCCGATCCTTCTTCATTCATGATCTCGCATTTCTCCAACGGGTATCTGAGAAATCTTCATGCAAAACGTATGTTGAAAGGCTGGAGCGATTGGGCTTGTATACACTGGAATTTAGAAGGATGAGGGGGGATCATATTGAAACATATAAGATAATTAGGGGATTGGACACATTAGAGGCAGGAAACATGTTCCCAATGTTGGGGGAGTCCAGAACAAGGGGCCACAGTTTAAGAATAAGGGGTAGGCCATTTAGAACGGAGATGAGGAAGAACTTTTTCAGTCAGAGAGTGGTGAAGGTGTGGAATTCTCTGCCTCAGAAGGCAGTGGAGGCCAGTTCGTTGGATGCTTTCAAGAGAGAGCTGGATAGAGCTCTTAAGGATAGCGGAGTGAGGGGGTATGGGGAGAAGGCAGGAACGGGGTACTGATTGAGAGTGATCAGCCATGATCGCATTGAATGGCGGTGCTGGCTCGAAGGGCTGAATGGCCTACTCCTGCACCTATTGTCTATTGTCTATTGTCTATTGACCCTTCGGACCAACTTACCCAAGCCGACAAAGATGCCCCATCTACACTCGTCCTAGAATTCAGTGAGATTAAGCTGTAGACATTAGAGATACAATGTGGAAACTGGCCCTTCAGCCCATCGAGATTGTGCCATCCTACACACTAGGGCCAATTTTCAATTTTAACTAAGCCAATTAACCTACAAACCTGCACATCTTTAGGGTGTGGCAAGAAACCGGAGTGCCCGGAGAAAACGCACAGAGAGAATGTACAAACTCCGTACAGACAGCACCCATAGTCAGGATCGAACCTGGTTCTCTGGAGCTGTAAGGCAACAGCTCTACTGCTGCACCACTGTGCTGCCCAAAGCTAAGAACTAATGGTTCAATGTGCTCTTTGTCATCTGCCTGTTGGTCAGGAAGAGTGATTGTTCTGGAGGATTTTTCCTTTTGGTTTGCAAAGTACGTTAAAAGCAGCATTTCCCCACTTTCTGTTGCCCCAGCCATGGAGGTTCAGTTCATAAATACACAATACACAATGGTAATCATCACTAGGAATCATATATCTCATGTGAAAGAAGACAAATCCAACTACATAGCGTTCTCTCAATAATATCATGGCCCATCCAAGGTTAGTGCTCATGAATTGGGTCCCACATCTTGAACCTGACTAACACAATATTTTAGACACAAAACACTGGAGTAACTCAGCGGGACAGGCAGCATCTCTGGAGAGAAGAAATGGGTGACATTTCGGGTCAAGGCCCTTCTTCAGACTGGTTAGTGATAAGGGAAATGAGAGATATAGATGATGATGTAGAGAGATAAAGAACAATGAATGAAAGATATGCAAAAAAGTAACGATGATAAAGGAAACAGGCCTTTGTTGGGTGAAAACGAGAAGCTAGTGTGACTTGGGTGGGGGAGGGATAATGAGAGAGGGAATGCCAGGGCTACCTGAAGTTAGAGAAATCAATATTCATACCACTGGGCTGTAAGCTGCCCAAGTGAAATGAGATGCTGTTTCTCCAATTTGCATTTAGCCTCACTCTGACAATGGAGGAGACCTTAGGACAGAAAGGTCAGTGTGGGAATGGGAAGGAGAATTAACAAGTGTTTAGCAACCGGGAGATCAGATAGGTTCAGGCGGACTGAGCAAAGGTGTTCAGCGAAACGATCGCCCAGTCAACGTTTGATCTCGCCGATATATAAGAGTCCATATCTTGAACAACGGATACTGTAGATGATGGAGGAGGTGCAAGTGAACCTCTGCCTAACCTGTCGGTCGGTGTCCCTGGACAGATTCGAGGGAGGAGGTATAGGAACAGCAGTTCACAAATATTACAAGCAGCCTTTTTTACTTAAGGTACATGTATGGATATGGACACAGATATTATTACATATTATTGCCTTTGTGTATGGTATGCAAAGCAAAGAGTTTCACTGTGATATGTCAAACGTGATAATACCGAATCATTCATTCATATGGTGTTCAAGAAGCCTTTCGGTGCGTTGGCATCAGTAAAGGTATTGAGTATAGAGGTTGGTGTGTTATGTTACAGTTATTCTGGATTTTGGTGAGAATGCATTTAGAGTAATGTGTTGTTTTTGTTATAGTAATGATGTTAAGGTGGAAAGAGTGCAGAGAAAATTTACGAAGATGTTGCCAGGACTTGAGGGCCTGAGCTATAGGGAGAGGTTAGGCAGGCTGGGTCTTTATACGCTGGAGTGCAGGACAATGAGAGATGATCTTATAGAGGTTACAAGATCATGAGGGGAATAGAGAGGGTAAATGCACTGTCTTTTACCCAGAGTAAGAGAATCAAGAATCAGAGGTCATAGGTTCATGGTGAGAGGAGAAAGATTTAATAGGAACCTGAAAGCAGGCAACTTTTTCCACCACAGAGAGTGGTGCGTGTATGGAAAGAGCCACCAGAGGAGGTAGTTGAGGCAAATACACTTGAAAACTATTTGAACTAGTGCATGGATAGGAAAGACATAGAGGGAAATGGATCAAATACGGCTACTGGGACTCATGTGGATGGGGCATCTTGGTCGGCATGGGCAAGTTGGACCGAAGGGCCTGTTTCCATGTTATAACCATATAACCATATAACAACTACAGCATGGAAACAGGCCTGTCCGGCCCTACCAGTCCATGCCGACCATTCTCCCTGACCTAGTCTCATCTACCTGCACTCAGACCATAACCCTCTAATCCCCTCCTATCCATATACCTATCCAATTTACTCTTAAATAATAAAATCGAGCCAGCCTCCACCACTTCCATCGGAAGCCCATTCCATACAGCCACCACCCTCTGAGTAAAGAAGTTACCCCTCATGTTACCCCTAAACTTTTGTCCCTCAATTCTGAAGCTATGTCCCCTTGTTGGAATCTTCCCCACTCTCAAAGGGAAAAGCCTACCCACGTCAACTCTGTCCGTCCCTCTCAAAATTTTAAAAACCTCTATCAAGTCCCCCCTCAACCTTCTACGCTCCAAAGAATAAAGACCCAACCTGTTCAACCTCTCTCTGTAGCTTAAGTGCTGAAACCCAGGCAACATTCTAGTAAATCTCCTCTGTACCCTCTCCATTTTGTCGACATCCTTCCTATAATTTGGCGACCAGAACTGCACACCATACTCCAGATTCGGCCTCACCAATGCCCTGTACAATTTTAACATTACATCCCAACTTCTATACTCGATGCTGATTTATAAAGGCAAGCATACCAAACGCCTTCTTCACCACCCTATCCACATGAGATTCCACCTTCAGGGAACAATGCCCAGTTATTCCCAGATCCGTCTGTTCCACTGCATTCCTCAATTCCCTACCATTTACCCTGTACGTCCTATTTTGATTTGTCCTACCAAAATGCAGCACCTCACACTTATCAGCATTAAACTCCATCTGCCATCTTTCAGCCCACCCTTCCAAAAGGCCCAAGTCTCTCTGTAGACTTTGAAACTCTACTTCATTATTAACTACACCACCTATCCTAGTATCATCTGCATATTTACTAATCCAATTTGCCACACCATCATCCAGATCATTAATGTAAATGACAAACAACAGTGGACCCAACACAGATCCTTGGGGTACTCCACTAGACACTGGCCTCCAACCTGACATACAATTGTCAACCATTACCCTCTGGTATCTCCCATTCAGCCATTGTTGAATCCATCTTGCAACCTCACTATTAATACCCAACGATTTAACCTTCTTAATCAACCTTCCATGTGGAACCTTGTCAAATGCCTTACTGAAGTCCATATAGACAACATCCACAGCCTTGCCCTTATCAATTTCCCTGGTAACCTCTTCAAAAAATTCAAGAAGATTAGTCAAACATGTTGTAAGACACTGTGAGATTTTTTTTAAACGTTATAACACAATGGTTAGGAGTATTGTGTGCAGTTCTGATTAGCTCACTGGAGGAAAGATGTGACTGCCTAGAAGTTATATGAGTGGATTGCGCTGGAAAGATGATTGCACTGGAACGAAATGATTGCACTGGAACGATATGATTGCACTGGAACGATATGATTACACTGGAGCGATATGATTGCACTGGAACGATATGATTGCACTGGAGCGATATGATTGCACTGGACAGCAGTGCACTGGAATGATATGATTGCACTGGAATGATATGATTGCAGTGGACAGGGTGCTGAGGAGTGTAACCAGGATGTGGTCCAAGTAGAATGTTTCAGTTATGAGGAGACAATAGATAAGCCATTTTTTTTGCAGCAGACGAGGTTGCAGGGGGGCCTAAAATCGAGTCATAAACAGTTTAGAGTGGATCAGAGGAAGAATATTTTCCCCCAGAGGGTGGCCACAATCTGCAACATGAGGGGATGGCGGAGGCAGGGACTCTCACAACACTTGAGTATCTGGATGAATCACCAGGCAGCATCTTCAAAAGGAGAGGGAGGGTCGACATTTTGTGCCCTAATGCAGGTCTCAACCTGACATAGTGAACATCCCACTGCCTCCGCGGATGCTGCCTGCCTGCTGTGTTCTTCCAGCAGTTTGTTTTTGCTTAGTTTATATATACGTTTGATGGTCAGCACAGCTGGAAGGATATGCATCTACTCCATGAGCGCTGAAGGTATATGGGCCTATACCATACTGCATGACTCCATGAGTCACCTCCAAATCATCAGCAAACTTAGATAAATTACACACCCTTTTAACTAAATCAGTAAGATATATTGTAAATAGCTGAGGAAGTACTCCAAGGCCCCCCATTGATTACAGCTTACCAACTTTAAAATTCTCCATTTACTGTTTTCCTTTGTCAATAAATCCTCAAACCACAATACTTTTATTACCCTTAACCATATTCGCTTTTATGCAGCAACCTTATGAGATTTATGTCACAGATCCAATCATGGTCCACCCATCTGCTTTCCTATATTTATATTGCAAGCTATGTGCTTGCAGAAAAAATCATCTCTGCATTTTTCCATCTATTTCTTTCATGGAAGGTGATTGTGAGCAGCATCTTGAATCGCTGAAGGAATACTTGTGGAAGTGCTTCCACAATGCTCTTGAGTCGGGAGATTAACGATTTGCACCCAGCAAGAACGAAAGAACGCAGATATATTTCCATGTTGAGATGATCAATCACTTGGAAAAGAACATGCAGGTAGTAGTCATACTTCCGCTGCACTGCTCAAGAAAACAAGAAAATGATTGATCTTCTATTTCAAAATGTTCTTTACATATTCTTCGATCCCTTTAAAATCCAGGTCTATTGAGCTCTCACTAATCCCATTTTCCTGTATTTAGCCCAATTCCCTCTGATCCTTTTATCCATGTACCCGGCTTTTTAAATGCTGCAATTCTACCTGCCACTACGACTGGGTGGCACATTAGGGCAGCACCTTGGCACAGCCGTAGAGTTGCTGCCATACAGTGCCAGGGGTTAGATCCTGACTTACGGGTGCTGTCTGTACGGAGTTTATACGTTCTCCCTGTGACCGCGTAGGTTTTCTCTGGTGCTCCGGTTTCCTCCCACATTCCAAAGACTTACAGGTTTGTAGGTTAAGATAGAACTAGTGTATGGGTGATCACTGGTTGGCACAAAATGCTGGAGTAACTCAGCGGGTCAGGCAGCATCTCTGGAGAGAAGGATTGGGTCTGAAGAAGAGTCCTCGACCCAAAACGCCACCCATCCATTCTCTCCAGAGATGCTGCCTAACCCGCTGAGTTACTCCAGCATTTTACATAGAAACATAGGAACATAGAAAATAGGTGCAGAAGGCCATTCGGCCCTTCGAGCCAGCACCGCCATTCATTGTGATCATGGCCGATCATCCACAATCAGTAACCCGTGCCTGCCCTTCTCCCCATATTTCTCGATTCCACTGGCCCCTAGAGCTCTATCTAACTCTCTCTTAAATCCATCCAGTGATTTGGTTTCCACTGCCCTCTGTGGCAGAGAATTCCACAAATTCACAACTCTCTGGGTGAAAAAGTTCCTTCTCACCTCAGTTTTAAATGGCCTCCCTTTATTCTAAGTCCCCTGGTTGTGGACTCGCCCAACGTCGGGAGCATTTTTCCTGCATCTAGCTTGTCCAGTCCTTTTATTATTTATGTCTCTATAAGATCCCCTCTCATCCTTCTAAACTCCAGTGAATACAAGCCTGGTGGGCAAGGACATGTGGGCCAAAGGGCCAGTTTTCTCGCTGTATTTCTAAAACTAAAACTAAAACATCTTTTGGCACCAAGTTCCATCTATCCACCACCGCATATATGAGAAATTACCCCTCAGATCTCATTTAAATATTTCCCCTCTCACCTTAAACCTATCCCTCTTCAGAGAAAACGGCTGTGACAATCAGCTTTATTGAATGCCCGTCATAACTTTATAAACCTCTATAAAGTAACTTCTCAGCCCCCTCAGGGAAAATAGTTCTAACTCATCTAATCTCTCCTTACAACTAAAGCCTTCCATTCTAGACATTATCCATATCGTGCGGCAACCAGAACGACACACAATATTCTAAGTGTGGCCTAACCGATGTCTTGCACAGCTGCAACAAGATGTCCCAAGTCTAATACTCAACACTTCTGCCTATGAAGGCAATCTAAACGCCTTCTTCCCTATCCTATCTACCTGTGGCACCATTTCCAGGGAGCTATGAACTTGCTGCTCATTGAGCCCATTAATTGGCAGATTGAGAACAGCTTCTTGCTGAGGCCTGAAGGCCAATGCTTGAGGGAAAGTGCTGAGGGTTTGACTTTTGTGGCTTTGACAAGGATGGTGAAATAAGGTGAGGCATTTTCCTTTCACAAGTTCCACTTGTGCTAGTGCAGTGAAAATGGCAGTTAGGGCATTGGTGTGCTCTGCCTGTAAGTTGTGGGAAGTCGGAAACACTTCCAGTGCCCTGAGGGTTACACCTGTGGAAGCTACACCCAGCTCCCAGCTCAAAGGCAGCACGGTAGCGCGAGCGGTAGAGTTGCTGCCTACAGCGCCAAAGACCTGGGTTCGATCCTGACTCTACGGGTACTATCTGTACGGAGTTTGTACGTTCTCCCCGTAAACGCGTGGGATTCTCTGGGTGCTCCGGTTTCCTCTCATACTCTGAATACATGCAGGTTTGTAGGTTAATTGGCTTTTTTAAAAATTGTAAAATTGTCCTAGTGTGTAAATAGTGTTAGTGTGTGTGGTGAGTGTTGGTTGAGCAGATTTGGTGGGTCAAAGGCCTGTTTCAATGCTGCAGCGTAGTTAAAAATAATTTCTAAAGCTGCAGCTCCTGACTGTCTGCCTGAGGGAACTGGAGCTGTGGCTGGACAAGCTTAGAACATAATAGATAGGGGTGATAGTGAGGTGGTCACACCTAAGGTGGCAGGCAGAAGGTAGGTGGATGACCACTGAGAAAGGGACCAGGCGAAGAATGGCAAATGCCCTGTGCTGTTGCCCCACCAAACAAATATATCCTTTTGGATATCATCGGAGAAATTACATTCAATTTTAGGCCGATGAGCCGCATATCAGTAATATGATGGCCAATGGGCAGGATTCTTCGAGATAGGATTTCCACCCATTTGGAAGAGAACGAGGGTAATTAGGGGCAGTCAGCATGGCTTTGTATGGGAGCAGGTTATGTCTTATGAACATGATCGAGTACAGTGACTTGGTCATATGGATTCATAACCAGCTGCAAGAAGACAGTGGTTATAGAAAAATAGTAGTAGTCGAAGGGTGTAGTGCCACTTTCTGGAGGTTTATGACCAGCGGAGTTCATATACATGTATATGTACACACACACACATATATACAGTATACAATTACACATCCACTTATACACATACACATATACAATTATGCATACAAACACACATACACACATATATATATATATATGTATACACACACATATATATATATATTTGTGCTCAAGACATTTATAAGTCAACTAGACCCAGTGGCCCCTTTGGGCCAAACCTCTCCTGCATTGGTGAAGCACTCTCTCCTCCCCCACTCCCCTCTCCCCCCTCCTCTCCGCCGCTCCCTCCTCCCTCCCCCATCCCCCCCCTCCCCTCCCTCCCCTCCCTCCCCCCCCTCCCCCCTCCCCCTCCCTCCCCCTCCCCTTCCAACCCCCCCCCCCCCCCCCCCCCCCCACCCTCCTCCCCCTCCCTCCAAATAGCTGCCTGGATTCAATGATACAAGGAGAGATTGGACAATCTTGGATTGTTTTCTCTGGAACATCAGAGATTGAGGGAAGACCTGATAGCAGTATACAAATTTATGAGAGGCAGAGATAAGATAGATGGTCCGAAGCAATTTCCCTGGCTGGAAATGTCAAACACTAGAGGGCATAGTTTTATAGGACTTTAGTTAAGTGGCATTTGGAGTATTGCATGCAGTTCTGTCGCGTGTTAGAGGCAAGATGTGGAGGCTTTGGAAAGGGTGCAGAGGAGAGTTACCAGAAAGTGCCGAGATTAGGGGGTATTAAATACAGGAACAGGTTAGACAGACTTGGATTGTTTTCCCCGGGATGCCGAAGGTTGTGGGGAGACATGTAGAAGTATATAAAATTATGAGAGGCATAGTTAGGGTCGTAGTCAAAAACTTTTTCTCGGGACGGAATAGATTTAAGGTGAGAGAGGAAAGTTCAAAGGAGATGTGTGGGGTGTTTTGTTTTATGCAGAGGGTGGTGAGAAGCTGGAATACGCTGCCAGGGTAGAGGCAGATACATCAGTGGCATTTAACAGTCTTTTGGATAGGCACATGGATATGCTGGGAATGGAGGGATATGGATTATGTGCTGGTCATGGCCTCATGTTCCATACAGACAATTTGTGCCGAAGGTCTTGTTCCTGTGCTGTATTGTTCTAAGTGCTATAAATGATTGATGAAGGCAGAGTCGTAGATGTGGGCTATATGTATGTTAGCATGGTAAGTTAGTCCAGAAGGTTAAAGCGCATGGGATCAAAGGTAAACTGGATAATTGGGCCAAAATTGCCTTGGCGATAAGAGGAAGAATGTAATGGTGGAAAGATGGTTGTCTGATTGGAAGTCTGTGACGTGGTGTACTGCAGGAATTGGCAGTGGGACCGTTGTTATTTATGATATATGTTAATGGTTTGAATGTGGATGTAGGAGGCACGCCAGCATTTTATGATTGCAGATCATACCTGCAGACTAAGTTGCAGATAACAGATAAATTGATGGTAAAACAGCAAACTGCTGGAGGAACCAAGCGGGTTGAGCAACATCCGTGGGGTAAAGGAATTGTCAATGTTACGAGTCGACACTGCACGAGTTCCGATCTGAAACCACAACTATTCCTTCCCCCAATAGATGCCGCTCGGCCTGCAGACTTCCTCCAGGAATCTGTGTTTTGCTCCAAATTCCAGCCTCTGCAGTCTCTCTTGCATCAAAATTGGTGATGTGCAAATAACATGGAAGGTTGTCTGTGGACCATCTGGAAAGTTGAGCAGAGTATTGGCAGATGGGTGTTTTCATTCAGGACACCGCACATATCGCCTGGTTCCATTTCACGTTCACTTTTTTCTTAACTCTCCTCTATCCTCTGCAAAACTTTATAAGACTGACGATAACAATTTCCTACACTTGAGACAGATTTCCTTCTTTACCCTGATCAGACCTTCAATTTTCTTTGTTAACCAAGGTTCCCAAATCTTACCCTTTACAGACGTACAGATTGAATCCTCAGTCTGAAGAAGGATCTCGACCTGAAACGTCATCCATTCCTTCTCTCCATAGATGCTGCCTGTCCCGATGAGTTACTCAGCATTTTGTGTCTATCTTCGGTGTAAACCAGTGTCTGCAGTTCCTTCCTACACACTGACTGAATTCTTACTGTTTCACTTTTTAAAACCTTCCACTTATTGGATATTGGTTTCCCTCTTGCAGGTGCCCCCAATCTACTCTCACTCGGTCCCATTTTGTGCAAATGAAGTCAGCCCTCCTTGAATTTAAGACCTTAACTCTCGGTTCAATCCTACCCTTTTACACAACTACCTGAAAGCTGACCGAAATGTTGTCACTGTTTGCATAGTGTTCCTCCATGGACATTCCCACCACTTGCTCATCCTCATTCCCAAAAATAATAAACAATTGGCCACATTAACTACCTGCTGCACTGATACGTTAGTTTACAGCGACATTTACACAAGGACTTAATGTCCCATTGAACAACATGAACCCTAGTAAAACATCAATTGTTTTTGCAACAAAAATTGATAGCCTCATACTTTTCCATTTGTCCTTCTGTGCATTCTGTGCTCACTCACTTGGTTTGTCTCTGTTCCCGTGAAATCTATCTGACCTGCTCACATTCCACCCAGTTTTGCATCATCAGCAGACTTGGAAATCTTACATCTGGTCCCTTCAGCCAAATCAAAGGTTCAAAGGTCAGTTTATTGTCAATTAAGGTACAGTAAAACTCGAATTACCATACAGCCATATTAAAAAAAGCAACAAGACACACAATTACATAAAAGTTAACAGAACCATCCACCACAGCGGATTCCCCACATTCCTCACTATGATGGAAGGCAAAATAGTCCAACTTCTTCCTCTTTATTCACCCATGGTCAGGGCAGTTGAACCGTCCGCAGCCGGGTAGTTCACAGCTCCCACAGCCGGCGATCGATAAGCCCCCCACGTCGGGGCGATCGAAGCTGCCGCGTTGGGTCGCGTCGGGGCGATCGAAGTTCCCGCGTTGGGATGATCGAAGTTCTCGCGTCGGGGCGATCGAAGTTCCCGCGTCGGGGCGATCGCAACTCCCGCGTCGGGGCGATCGAAACTCCCGCGTCAGGGCGATCGAAGCTCCCGCGTCGGGGCGATCGAAACTCCCCGCGTCGGGGCGATCGAAGTTCCTGCGTTGGGGTGATCGCAACTCCCGCGTTGGGGCGATCGAAATTCCCGCGTCGGTGCGATCGAAGCTCCCGCGTCGGGGCGATCGAAGCTCCCGTGTCGGGGCGATCGACTAGCCCGCCGCGTCGGGGCGATCGACTAGCCCGCCGCGTCGGGGCGATCGAAACTCCCGCATCGGGGCGATCGAAACTCCCGCGTCGGGGCGATCGAAGCACCTGCGTCGGGGCGATCGAAACTCCCGCGTCAGGGCGATCAAAGCCTCTGCGTCGGGGCAATCGAAACTCCCGCATCGGGACGATCGAAACTCCCGCGTCGGGGCGATCGGAGCCTCTGCGTCGGGGCGATCGAAGCACCTGCGTCAGGGCGATCGAAGCTCCTGCGGCTTGGAGCTCCCGAAGTCGGTCTCTTACCAGGGACCGTGAGCTCCACGATGGTAAGTTCACAGGCTCCCGTGGTTGGAGCTCCCAAAGTCGGTCTCCAGCAAAGGCCGCCAGCTCCTCGATGTTAGGCCGCAGTGCGGACGGAGATACGATACGGAAGCTAAGAGATTTATAAAAGTTTCCCCCGACCCCCACCATAAAACAAGCTAAAGAACACTAAAACATATTTAACACACACTAAAAACAACAACAAAGAAGGAAGGGACTATTGGTGAGGCAGCCACCAGAATAGATTGGAGCCAAACACTAATTCCTGCTTGAAATGAGAGTGCATTAACTCCCACTCTTACATTTCTACCTGTAACCAACGTCAAATCTTAACTAGTATTACCCCCAATTCCAAATGCTGCAACTGGATTCACCAAACACCTGGGTGTCACCTTATGAAAACCATTCTGACAACCCAAAAATGCCACGCGTGCACTGACCCCTTCTCCTTTACTCGTGTTTTTGAAATGGTAACACAAACTTTAGACATTCTAACCAGGGGAAAGATTATCTTTAGATCTATCCTGTCAAGCCATATAATTTATAATTTTCGATAAAAGCACCTCCCATTCTGAGCATAACAGTACAGGCCCAGTCTGTTCAATTAACCTTCATGTTATTACCATACATTTCCATCATCAATCTTCAGTGCTAGGCAAGTATATACTGCCTTTGGCAAGTATACAGATGCTCCCTGCCTTACGATGCTTCGACTTTGCAATGGTGCAAACGGTAGCGGCCCGTAGAGAGCCGCAGCTCGCTTCCAGCCACGTGATCAGGTGTATTAAATGCATTTCCACGTACGATAGTTTCAATTTACAATGGGTTTCTCAGAACGTAACCCATCATAAGTATCTACTGCCTTTGGGAGACGGATCTCAACACAATATTCAACATGCAAAGGCGCCAAGGATCTACACATCTTTGGAACACGATATACTCCTACTTTTGAGTTCAAATCCTCTTGCCATAATCCAAATAGCATTGTAAGGCAGCAACTCTACCGTTGTGCCACTGCACCAATGTGATAAAACTCTTTCTACCAATACGCTACTCATCTTACCAATTGATCTTTGGATGTACACATTTATTCTCGTCTTTGCCCTAAATGATATTTTTTAGGATGTCATTTTTCTTTCTGAAATAAAGGTGGTACTTGTTTTTTTTTAATCAGTCAGACCTTCCAATATCAAGACATTGCGCAATCATAATTAATGCAGTCAATTCCACATAACCCTAAAATGGAAGCCACCTGGTCCAGTGGATTTGTCTCACTACTTTAACTCTAATAATATTAATTGTTTTCAGTTTGTCCTCGATTACTTACTGTTTCTGATATGTCTTTAGACTTTCCTACGTGTAGATAGGAACAATGCATTTATTTCATATCTCCACATTTTGCTTATCACCTGAAATGGTATTTCCCATTTCATCTTCCAAGAGAATTTTTTGCTACATCTGTTTATATATTTCTTGCTGGCGTATGCTGATATCCAGCACTTTCATGAAAAGAGGAAAGAATAGGAGAGGCAACTACCAAAAGCAAATTTCCACCTTACTCCTGGGTCACAAGTATGTCCTGGGGCTGAAGAATAAATGCTCCACTTTCACTGAAACATGTGATAAGTACGAAAGCTACTGATGAAGAAATGGAGGGGGTGGCATTCAAAGCACAGTATGAAGTCACAGAAATGTACTCCCAAAACCTCTGAAACCCCTCAACATTTCTTTGTATAATCGTGCGACACGGTGGCGCAACACTAGAGTTGCTGGCTTACGGCGCCAGAGACGCGGGTTTGATCCTGACTGCGATGCTGTCTGTTTGGAGCTTGTACCTGTGACCGTGTGGGGTTTCTGCGGGTGCCTTTCTGTGGGTCATGTGCTTCCTCCCACATTCCAAAGACCTACAGGTTGGTAAGCTAATTGGTTTGAAATTGTACATTGCCCTAGTGTGTGTGGAATAGCGTTTGTGTGCAGGGATTGCTGGTTGGCACGGACTCAGTGGGCCAAAGAGCCTGTTTCCGTGCTGTATCTCTAAACTAAACTAAACTGTAGGTTTTAAATATGTGAGTATTACATATCCATAGACAGAAACTTGATGGCAGCACCAAAATATCAAAATACATCTTCAATGCCAGATGGTGTAACCGAACCAATGACTCAGTGCTCTTCATAGACTAGAAGATGCAACAGCTCCACTTTACCCACCTCTGGCGTGCTCTTCTTAAATTCTCGACTCTCATCAATAAGTCGTTTTCTGGACTGTTCACTCTCATCCTGTCGATTGGCCAATACTGTGGCAGTAGCATCAAGTTCTCTCTGTTGAAAGGGAAGGGAAAACAAGTCAGAAACTAGAAGATAGAAACATGAAGCTGGAGTAACTCAGCGGATCAGGCAGCATTTCCAGAGAAAAGGAATAGGTGACGTTTTGGGTCGAGACCCTTCTTCGGACACAGAAACCAGTGCTGACTTTGTGCATCTAACAACAAAATATCTTGTGGAGAAGCAAGGGAGATAAGAAATTAGCCTCTAGTTTAATTACACAGAAGGTGAATCCTGAAAGTTAGCTCATCTCACATTGGCAATATTAAAAAACATTACCAATTGCATCTGTCTGCCTTGGCAAAGAAACTGAATTTGGCTACCTTCAATTTAAACCAGCGTCTGCAGTTCTTTGCTACACATGTACCCAGTCCTGTTCCACTGTAAATTATTCATACAGGAAGATCACTTCAAGTGGGATCAGCATGGCAGGGGGCCATCCACCATTCATTCACACACACACACAGCCCCCCCCCCCCCACACACAGCCCCCCCACACACACACAGCCCCACACACACACACAGCCCCTCCACACACACACAGCCCCTCCACACACATACAGCCCCACACACACACACAGCCCCACACACACACAGCCCCCCCCCCACACACACACACACAGCTCCACACACACACAGCCACACCCACAGCCTCACACACACAGTCCCACACACAGCCCCACACACACAGCCCACACACACACAGCCCCATACACAAACACACACCCACAGCCACACACAGCCCCATCCACACACAACCCCCCACACACACACACAGCCCCATCCACACACAGCCACACCCACAGAGCCCCCCCGCACACACACACACACCCACACACAGCCACACACACACTGCCACACCCACACACACAGCCCCACACACAAACACACAGAGCCCCCCGCACACACACACACCCACACACAGCCACACCCACACACAGCCCCACACACACACACAGCCCACACAGCCACACCCACACGTACAGCCATAGCCACACACACACACACAGCCACACACACACGCACCCACACAGCCCACACACACAGCCACACCCACACGTACAGCCACACCCACACGTACAGCCATAGCCACACACACACACACACAGCCACACACACACGCACCCACACAGCCCACACACACAGCCACACCCACACGTACAGCCACACCCACACGTACAGCCACAGCCACACACACACACACAACCACACACACACACAGCCACACACACACAGCCCCCCACACACAAACACAGCCCCACACACACAAACACAGCCCCACACACACAGCCACACACACACACAGCCGCACACACAGCCACACCCACACACACAGCCCACACAGCCACACCCACAGCCCTACACACACAGCCACACCCACACGTACAGCCGCAGCCACACACACAGCCACAGACACACACAGCCACACACACACAGCCACACACACACACAGCCCCCCCCACACACACACAGCCCCACACACAGCCGCACGCACACACACACACCCACACACACAGCCACACACACACACAGACACACGTCTAGTGTCAGGGCCTGCCACATGGGCACTTACCCATGACTTTGACTGCCTTTGGAGTTGCAGAACCCCAGTACAGAGGTGACACTACCGTTAGAAACTATGGATAAATGGGAAAATAATGAGAAATGTGTCTGACAGACCGAATGTGTCAAACAGAATGAAAGATATCCAGCCCCTTAGTGGGTCTCTTGTTACACCAGACGCATGCAACATTTCATCAGATGCATCGTAAAATATTTTAAATAATTCAGAGAAGCAGGAGGTGATCACCTGTACCAAATTACTTGCTGACAACAGCAGTATACATACCCAAGAAAGATTTCAGTGAGAATAGTCAGAGTCACAGAGTCATACGTGAAACAGAAACTTACTGTGAGAACCACTCTACTGTCCAAGGAAAACAATCTAATGGACTGAAACAGTAAAGCACACTAATTGCACAGTATCTTCCACATACATTTCATGCCCCTACCAATGAAGGCAAGCATACCTTCTTCACTAGCATATTGGGCTGGCCCATTTGCCTGCAGTTGCCCCAGAGCCTGCTAAACCTTTACTTTCCATATATCTGTCCTGGACAGACACAAAATGTGGAGTTACTCAACGGGTCAGCTAGCATCTCTTGAGAAAAAGAATAGGTGATGATTCGGGTTGAGACCCTTCCTCAGACCGTTTCAACCCAAAATGTCACCTAATATGCAGGGATCGCTGGTTAACAACCTATCCCTAAACACCTCCAAGACCAAGGAGCTGATCATTAACTTCCGTAGATCACACAACGGGGAATACGCCTCGATCTTTATCAATGGGGACAGTGTGGAGAGAGTGTCCAGCTTCAAGTTTCTGGGCACTCACATTTCGGAGGACCTAACATGGTCCAATAACACTGCTGCGCTGGTCAAGAAGGCGCAGCAACGACTGTTCTACCTAAGAACACTGAAAAAGTCTGGTCTACCCCAACAGCTGCTGACGACATTCTACCGCTGCACCATAGAGAGCATCCTAACGCATGGCATCCCTGTGTGGGTACCTCAGCTGCACGGAGGCAGAGAGGAGAGCTCTTCAGCAGGTAGTCCATAGAGCTCAGAAGACCATCGGAACACAGCTACCAGCCTTGGAGGACATCTACAACACAAGATGCCTCAGAAAAGCCACCAGCATCCACAAAGACTCCTCACACCCCTGCAATAGTCTGTTCGAAATTCTACCATCGGGCAGACGATACAAGGCCTTCTACGCCCGCACCTCCAGACTCAGGAACAGCTTCATCCCCAGGGCCATAGCTGCTATGAACCGGTCCTGCTGAGCCGGATGGTCACATCTCACAGTGAACCGGCACAGACTTACTTGAACTTTATACTGTTTTAAAACTGTTTCTAATTTTGTTTTACTGGGTTGTATAAATTTATACTGATTAGCTAATTAATTTATTGCATCGTATGGGAGGCGCATTCCCAATCTCGTTGTACCCCTGTACAATGAAAATAAAGATATATTGTATTGTATTGTCTGCATGGACCTGGTGGCCTGTTTCCACACTGTATCTCTAAACTAAACTAAACTAAAGGTAGACACACAATGCTGGAGTAACTCAGCGGGTCAGGCAGCATCTCTGGAGAGAAGGAATGGGTGATGTTTCGGGTTGAGACCCTTCTTCAGACCTGAAACGTCTCAACCCGAAAAGTCACCCATTCCTTCTATCCAGAGATGCTGCCTGACCCGCTGAGTTACTCCAGCATTTTGCGTCTACCTTCGATTTAAACCAGCATCTGCAGTTTTGCTTTCCTAAACTAAAAATGCCTTTTGAAAATCATAATTGTATCCACTTCTGCAGCTTCCTCCGGCAACTCATTCCAGATATGGACTGCCCTCCAAGTGGAAATCAATCACGAGCTCCTTCTTACATTACTCCCATCTCACCTTAAGCCTAATATCCTCTAGTTTTAGAATCCTCTATCCCACGATTAAGACTGGGAGCATTCACTTTATCCATTATGTTCTTGTACACCTCAATAAGGTCACCCCGCAGCCTCCTCAACCTGTTGGAAGTAAAGCTGGTCACACCACAGGTTCACACAGATGGATGGGCAAATGGTCGGAGAGGCCAGCAGGCAGCCCAGGGGTTCCCTGTGGCTGCTCCTCCCTCAGGGGTTCCAGAGCTTGGAACCTCTGGACTGTGGGAGGGATGACCTTTCAAAGGAAATCAGCAGCAGCCAAATCAGTAGCAACACATTGGCTCTGTTCAACTACGGGGAAGGAGAAAGTATAGATAAGTAAGCAGTCATGATAGAGGATCTATAGTCAGGGGGAGTGAAGGGTGTTTCTGTGGCCATGAGCAAGACTCTGGATGGTGAGTTGTCTCCCTCGTGCCAAGTCAAGGTGAGCCACTAAAGCAAGGTGAGCAGCCAAAGGTGTGAAAGACCTGTCGCATCCTTGAACAGAGACCCGACCAATTTCCCTCTACTGACACTCTCCTCTGCCTGGTGGGATTTGTACTCACCCTCGACACCTCGCTGTTGACTCCTCCCACTGTCCCCAAGTTAAAGGTGTGGTCATGGTGCATGGGCCCCAGCTACCCAAGTTAAAGGTGTAGTCATGGTGCATGGGCCCCAGCTAGGCCTGCCTTTTACACTGAGGAGTCCTTGTTCCAGGCATACACTGGTTCCATCCCCCAACACGGCTACATCAATGACTCTATCGGGGCTGCCTCCTACTCCCTTACAGAACTCATGGACTTCATTAACTTCACCACTGACTCAAATTCACCTAGACTATCTCTGACAACCCTCTCCCCTTTCCTGATTCCTCTGTCTCTATCAAACAGACTATCGACTCCTATGTCTACTATTAACCCACTGATTCCCAGTTATCCCACAGCACCTCATATTTCGCTTGGGTAGCTTATAACCCAGGGTCAATAGACAATAGACAATAGGTGCAGGAGTAGGCCATTCAGCCCTTCGAGCCAGCACCGCCATTCAATGCGATCATGGCTGATCACTCTCAATCAGTACCCCGCTCCTGCCTTCTCCCCATACCCCCTCACTCCGCTATCCTCAAGAGCTCTATCCAGCTCTCTCTTGAAAGCATCCAACGAACTGGCCTCCACTGCCTTCTGAGGCAGAGAATTCCACACCTTCACCACTCTCTGACTGAAAAAGTTCTTCCTCATCTCTGTTCTAAATGGCCTACCCCTTATTCTTAAACTGTGGCCCCTTGTTCTGGACTCCCCCAACATTGGGAACATGTTTCCTGCCTCTAATGTGTCCAATCCCCTAATTATCTTATATGTTTCAATAAGATCCCCCCTCATCCTTCTAAATTCCAGTGTATACAAGCCCAATCGCTCCAGCCTTTCAACATACGACAGTCCCGCCATTCCGGGAATTAACCTAGTGAACCTACGCTGCACGCCCTCCATAGCAAGAATATCCTTCCTCAAATTTGGAGACCAAAACTGCACACAGTACTCCAGGTGCGGTCTCACCAGGGCCCGGTACAACTGTAGAAGGACCTCTTTGCTCCTATACTCAACTCCTCTTGTTATGAAGGCCAACATTCCATTGGCTTTCTTCACTGCCTGCTGTACCTGCATGCTTCCTTTCATTGACTGATGCACTAGGACACCCAGATCTCGTTGAACTCCCCCTCCTCCTAACTTGACACCATTCAGATAATAATCTGAACACTGAATTCTCTAAGTTTAGGTTATTTCTACCAAAGCTCCCCTCCTTTCCCCCTCTTGCCCCCTTCCTCCACCAAAACCTGGTTAACTGGTTCCGCTGATTGCAAAGATGCATCCCTTGGGATCACACCATCTCGAGCCAACAATCAGGTAACCTCCCTGCCCGAGGAGACATCTGTTGCTGACCCTGATTTGTCCTGGATTTTCCTTGCTTCCACACCCCCCCCCCCCCCTCCCCCCACACAATCACTCCGAATAAGGCTCCTGACCCAAAATGTCACCGAACCATCTTTTCTCCAGAGATGCTGCCTGACCCACTGAGTTACTTCAGCATTTTGTGTCGACCTTTGGTTCAAATTAGCATCTGCACTTCCTTTATATTACAATAAGAAAGGGGGTGTTGCTTTAATAAGGTGACATACTGCCTCCTAATAGTCAGTGTGAATTAGAAGAACAAATAGCACAGGCAGATTCCAGAAGAGTGTAACGGCAACATGGTTGTGGTTGTCCAGAATATTAACTTTCCCCTTATGACTGGGATATCCTTTGAACACAGGGCTCAGGCGAGGAGGAATTTGTAAAATGTATTCACAACCCTCCAAGGATTTACCATATTTGAGTGAAGAAATTTCTTCTTATTTTTAGTCCTAAACAATTTGCCACTTACTCTGAGACTTTGACACTTGGTTCCAAAGTCCTTAGCCAGGGGAAACATCCATTGTTATTGAGCCCCATAAACATTTGTAAGTTTTAACAAGATCCCCTCATCCTTCTCAACCTAGTCAATTTGGACTCCATTACAGCAAACTCACCATGGAGTAAATCTTTACTACACTCCCTCGCTGAAAAGTACATTCTTTCTATGGGGGGGGGGGGGGGGGGGAGAGGCAAACTGTATGTGATATTCCAGGCATGGTCACACCAAGGCACTACTAGCCCGTAGGATATGGGAGTAAGTGGGAGCACCCAGAGAAAGTTCATTCAGTCACAAACAGATTTTTGTGCAAACTCCACACAGACAGCACCAGAGGGGCTTGATCAGATCTCGGACCCTGGAGCTCTAAGGCAACCTCTTAGATAGTGGTAACTGCCATGCTGCCTTCCCAGAGCAGATTTTCTGATGTTAAAAGAATGAAATAACACAATATTTACACTTATCGCACATACCATCAATCAGAATTTATTGCAGTGCCTCGCATGAAGAGATACTTTGAAGTGAAGTGGCTGTAATTTTGCAGGTATGCAATATCTTATTATTGCTCTAAATCTTCATATATTTAGTTTAGTTTAGTTTAGTTTAGTTCAGTTTAGTTTAGAGATGCAGCGCAGAAACAGGCCCTTCGGCCCACCAAATCCCTGTACACTGGCACTATCCTACACACACTAGGGACAATTTATAATTTGAGCAAAGCCAATTAATCTACAAACCTGTACGTTTTTGGAGTGTGGGAGGAAACCGGAGCACCCGAGGAAACCCACAAGATCACGAGAAAGTACAAACTTCGTACAGACAGCACCTGTAGCCAGAATCAAACCCGAACCTCTGGCGCTGTAAGGCAGCAACTCCACCGCTATGCTCCTTTTTGTCTTCTTAAAATATGTTATAGTGCAACAAATAATGAAATGACATTTTAAACATTGGGATGAATACTAGAACAATCTGTACACTAAAGTACAGTACATGAAATACATCTGAAACATTACAATATGTTCACTGCAAAGTTATCCATGAAGATTTCACAATCGTGACTGCTCCAAATATAAAAATTGAGTGAGTCAGTAAGGTTTTGATCTTTGGAGAAGTAGAAACAAGGAACTGCAGATGCTAGTTTACAAAAGAAGACACAACGTGTTAGAGTAACTCAGCGGGTAAGGCAGCATCTCTGGAGAAATGTGTAGGAAGGAACTGCAAATGCTGGTTTAAACCGAAGACAGACACAAAATGCTGCTGTAACTCAGCGGGACAGGTAGCATCTCTGGAGAGAAGGGATAGATGACTTTTCGGGCCGAGAAGTTTCGGGTTGAGTCTGAAAGAGGGTCTCAATCCGAAACGTCACCCATTTCGTCTCTCCAGATATGCTGCCTGTCCCGCTGAGTTTCTCCAACATTTTGTGCTTGTCTTCAGCATCTCTGGAGAACATGGACAGGTGACGTTTCCGACAGGGAGTCTGAAGAAGGATCCCGATTCGAAATATCACCTATTTATATTCTCCAGAGATGCTGCCTGGCCCGCTGAGTCACTCCAGTACTTTGATATAAACCAACATCTATCTTTGATATAAACCAGCATCTGCAGTTACATGTTATTGCATGGGTACATTTAAGAGGTGGTTCACAAGCATTTACATCACCTTTATTGCATTACACTACCGAGACACTGCAGTTTAATCGAGATTGACGATCTTCAATAATGGATGTTCTGTTGATAGCTCTATTTCTATTTGTCAATGTAAGCAGCTCCAAGTCATTGGCAATGCATTCACTGAAGCACACTGGAGAATTCCATCCACACTTAACAACGCAAAACGTACATTAAAAATAAGAGGAGACCAGGGAGAAGGTAGGACCACTCAAAGATAAAGGATGGAATCTATGCTTGGAGTCAGTGGATGTCGGCAAATACTTTGCATCTGTATTCACGAAGGAGAGGGACTTGGAGGACAAGATCAGTGGTGTGGAGAATACAAAAATGCTAGGGCAGTTTGGGATTGAGAAGGTGGTGCTGAGGCTCTTGAAGAGCATTAAGGTGGGAAAGTGCCCAGGACGGACCTATGGGATCTATCCCAGGTTAATGAGGGAGGCAAGAGAGGAGATTGCCGGGGACTTGATGAGAATCTTTGTTGCTTCTCTTCAACATGCAAACTCCAGAGAGACATGATAGAAGTACAGTAACCCTCGTTTTAATGGATCCCTTTAACAGGACCTCCCGATGCTGGCAATGCCACCCCCCATTTGCAAGGTGCACCAGCGAGCCTTCTTCACCAACTGCCACACCATCTGGTTGTTGTTGCGGTTCACGTTGTAGCCCCTGGCCGGCAGCTCCTAATACAGGCTGCCGCCACCGACAGGACGCGCTCGGTCACCATGGAGTTCCCTCCCTTCTCACCAGCTGCTGCTTCTTCCTGTTGGCCATCGCTTTGTCCATTTCTCCTTCCACAGCCACCTCTTCCTCCCGTCGCTCTGTCCGCTCGGCGTCCATCCACCCCCCTTCCACCACCGCCTCCTGCTCGTTCTCCTCCAAAGTCAGACATACTCCACCTTGGCAGATGTCGGCCACTGCAGCGGAGGAGGAGGGGTAAGAGGCGCCAGTGGAGGAGGGAGTGGCGGCGTGGACAGAGCAGCAGGAGTAGGAGGGGGAGGAGGTGGAGTGGAGAGCAGACAAAGCGATGACCTACAGGAAGAAGCGGCAGCTGGTGGGGGGAGGGCCCTTCGGTGACCGAGGGCGTCCCGTCGGTGGCAGCGGCCAATCGAGACGTGAGGGCCTACAATGTGAGCCGCAACAACAGCCGCGTCATCCGGACGGTGCAGCAGCTGGTGAAGGGCTCACTGGTGCAGACCCATAGTTGTAAGATGTAGCAACACAAAGTGCGGGAGTGGAGTAACCCAGCTGACTTGTGTAAAATGAGGGTGGGAATGGGACCAGGAGTGTGTAAAAGAAGTGTGGGAATGGGACCAGGCGTGTGTAAAAGAGGCATGGGAAAGGGTCAGGAGTGTGTAAAAAGAGCGTGGGGATGGGTCCAGGAATGTGGGAACTGGGGGGTGTGTAAAAGGCGCGTGGGGGTGGGGACAGGGCTGGGAGTGTGTAAAGGAGTATGGGGACAGGGCTGGGAGTGTGGGGACTGGGCTGGGAGTGTGGGGACAGGGCTGGGAGTGTGTAAAGGAGTGTGGGGACAGGGCTGGGAGTGTGGGGACAGGGCTGGGAGTGTGTAAAGGAGTGTGGGGACAGGGCTGGGAGTGTGGGGACAGGGCTGGGAGTGTGTAAAAGGAGCACGGACTGGGAGTGCTTAAGCAGTGTGTGAAAACTGGCCCAGAGTAGGCTGGCAATCCCAAGGGATTTGCAAACAATGGGATAGTGGACTGTCAAGAGTTTCATTCTAGTTGATCCAAAACAACCTCATTTTTCTTCAACGCAGAAACTCTTGTGATAATGATTCTAGTTTTTGCTACCTTTGTGATTTTGTTAACACATACTTTTTCTCAACTGGAGGAGATGCTGCCTGTCCCGCTGAGTTACTCCAGCATTTTGTATCTATCTATTGTGTAGATGAAGCTCTGTGCTGTGGATGTAGATCACCGCTGGGTGCCCAACACATAGCTTTGCTTTCCATGATCCTAACCACAACAGACATCATCGGTGACATCAGCAGCCCGCAGGGAGTCCTCCCAGACTCAATAACACTGAGTCAAATTGGCAGGGTGTCACAGTTGTGATGGAAATTATCCATATTAAAACCTTGTGAATCGCATTTTAATCACGGGAAACTCGTATGGGACATATTTCCTGCCAGATACCTGGGTCAATAACAACAAGGAGGTTAACAGCCTTTGCAATTAACAACACAATTTACATTCATATATTTAGCCTTCAATTTCAAAACCTTCAAAGGACGCAGGTTGAAGAAGAGCTACCACAATGCAGGAACAAGGAACTGTAGACGCTGGTTTACAAAAAACGACACAAAGACACAAAGTGCTGGAGTAACTCAGCGGGTTAGGCAGATCTCTGGGGAATATGGACAGGTGACGTTTCTGGCCAGACCCTTCTTCAGAATAAGAAGATAACTGCAGATGCTGGTACAAATTGAAGGTATCTATTCACAAAATGCTGGAGTAACTCAGCAGGACAGGCAGCATCTCGGGAGAGAAGGAATGGGTGACGTTTCGGGTCGAGACCCTTCTTCAGAATGTCTGAAGAATCAGTCTGAAGAAGGATCCCGACCCGAAACATTCTCCAGGGATGTTGCCTAACCTGCTGACTTACTCTAGCACTTTGTGTCTTTTTTTTAACTATAATGCAGGCTTGAGAACAAGGTGTGTTTGAATTTAAATGACGATAATGAGAGAAATTTATGAGATGAGAGCTATTGTTTGCCAAAAAATGGACTTTAAGTCAATCCCACTTCAATCTTACTCCATAAACATGCACTGAAAATGGTCATTCAGATTTGTTTGAAGGGGCTCCTGCACCTCTACCCCCACCTCATCCTTTAAGGCAACTATTCACTGTGAAGGTCCTGACCTGGTTTGACTTCCCAAAATGCAACACCTCGCAGTTATCTGCATTAAACTGGATTAGCCATTCCTCAGCCCATTGCCCAGCTGATCAACAACCTGCTGTATTCACAATTCTTCAATCTTTATCTCACTTTATTCTTTTAATCACAGGCCTTTGTCCAACCATCTCCCTATCCAAAAGCCCCTCACCTGTATCCATCTATCACTTGCTAGCTTTCTTCTCTTCTAGCTCCCCCCCCCCCCCTCCACAATCAGTCTGAAGGGTTCAGACCCAAAACATCATGTTCTCCAGGGATGCTACCATACCTGCTGAGTTACTCAGCATTTTGTGTCTTTTTGTGTAAGCCAACATCTGCTGTTCCTCATTTCTAACTACTGTAATTTTTGATAACTTGAAACCTCATCCTTAGTATTGGCCTCTAAAATCTGCACCAACCACAGACGTCAGACTAATCATTTCCCTTCTTCTGACTCGTAGCCTTCTTAAACAGTGGAGTTACATTTGCCATTTTCCAGCCTTCCGGAACTATTCCTGACTCTGGTGATTCTTGAAAGATCACGACTACTGCCTCTACTATCTCAACAGCTACCTCGTTCAGAACCTTTGGGTGTAGTCCATCTATATCTGCCTGCCCCATCACCCCTGGCCAGAGACAGATCTGCTCTCGTTTCTCCACATGAAGTAAAAGATCATTAGAAACCTGCCGATCATTTGTTTTACCGCAGATACTGCCTGACCAGCTGTATATTTCTAGCATTCTCAATGTATTTTTATTGTAGTATACACAAGAGAGTGCTGATGCGCTCCTCCGAGATACAACCATCATTCCACAAATCAATATGGTGAACCGATGGCGTTCCCCTATTTCAAAGTATAGATTTCTTCTGGAAGGGAGAACAGATCTCTTCGCAATATTCCAGATGTAGCCCTACGAAGGTCCTGGATAATAAGAGGAAGACATCTCTACTCATAAGCTCAAATCCTCTTGCATTAAAAGGCCAACACTTGCCAACTGCTAGCTATATCTGCAGGTTAACTTCCAGTAACACCCACATCCTTCTGTAAACACATTCCAAAACATTGTCCCCTTTTACTAGATTCTCCCATAAAGAAAGGCATGCCTTGTTATATTCCATTCCCTTTACAACAACTTCAATTTGTTTACCTAATTACTGGTGTCATAGAGTCATACAGTGTGGAAACAGCCCTTCAGCCCATCTTGCCCACACTACCTAACAAGCCCCATCTACACTAGTCCCACCTGCCTGTGTTTGGCCCATATCCCTCTGAATCTGGCCTATCCATGTACCTGTCTAATTGCTTCTTAAACATTGCGATAGTCCCTGCCTCCACTACCTCCTCCGGCAGCTCATTCCATACACCCACCACCCTTTGCGTGAGAAAGTTACCCCTCAGATTCTTATTAAATCTTTCTCCCTTCACCTTAAACCTGTGTCCTCTGGTTCTTGATTACTTGTTGATGTTAATTTTGAGTTTCATATTTCTTAGGCTCCCTCTTATGTTACAACTTCATGTGGTCTACCTTAGGTGTTATCTACGTAATGCTTTGGATCCTATTCTTGCACCATTGTGCTGTTACCTCCACCTGTGTGTCCAATAAAAATAATGTACTACCTCCTGCAGTAATAACCTCAATGGTCTTCTCAGGTGACTATTAGAATCATAGTCAGAAAGTCATACAGCAGGCAAACAGGCTTTTCGGCCCAACCTGCACATGCAGACCAACATTCTACACGACACTAGTCCCACCTACCCACATTTGGCCCAATTCCCTCAAAATCCTCCCTATCCACGTACCTGTCCAAATGTCTTTTAAATGTTATTATAATGTTTCGTAAAAATCCAAAACCATACGCATGAATACCTTGAGACAGATTTATGTTAAATAGCCTTGGCCGACAATTTATCCTGAAAATTTATTGGTTTTATTGATAATGTGTACCTTTGGCTAGTTCTCCGTCTATATCTAAAAATCTTCCTAGTTTCTAAAGCAGATGGCCAACATAATATAATCTATTCAGATTACCCTATTTTTGTTTCACAAAGTTATATTGTACACAAGTTCATCTTTGGCATGTCTCCAGCAATTATTAATAAGCAATGTCTTAAATCACATAATGTATGACATAAACTGCCACAATTCATTCACCATTCATACCCAGCATCTTTATTTAAATCTTTGAGGGGCATTCTTCGTACTTTCTTGCATCTTCTATAACCACGCCCACGCACACACCCACCCACCCCCCTTTGAGATGCTCCTGTGCCGATGGTTATCGAGCAGGAAGTGTTGCTACCAATTCATACAGATTGTGGTCTGTTGATGAGGAAGTTCAGGATCCAGTTGCAGATACCCAGTTCTGTGAGCTTGGTAACCAGCTTGGAGGGGATGATGGTAGGAACATAGAAAAATAGGTGCAGGTGTGGGCCATTCAGCCCTTCAAGCCATGGAGATGGGTGCTAATATCTCCGATGACCTGTCCTGGGTCCAGCATACAGAAATAGTCACGAAGATAGCACGCCCGCACCTCTCCCAGGAGGAGAATGAGATTTGGCATGTCACCGAATAACCTTCTCAAGATGCAATGCAAAAAGTACCTTGACTGCTTGCATCATGACTTGGTAATGACAATTCCAAAACTTAGGAATACAAGTGGTGGCAGAGAGTGGTGGACTCCCCACCATTGAAAGCATCTACAGTAGGCCATGCCCTCCTTACGCTACTACCTGCAGGCAGGAATACAGAAGCCTGAAGTCCCACAACAGGTTCAGGAAGATTGACTATCTGGTTCTTGAACTGACCTGCACAACCCTAATCCCACCTGTTGTATTACTATGGACTTGCTTTTGAATTATGTTTTGCATTAATGTCATATTCTTTCTTCCTCCCCTCCCCCTGGTCTTTTTTTTACAGGCTTGTAAAATTTGTGCAGTTTGTGCATAACTTGTTATCTCAGTTGTCCGACTATGTTCCGGCAACGCAGCTTCATTGCACCTGTAGTTGTGCATTAAATCGTGAGGGGGAAGAAATAAGGTGAATGCACAATCATTTTTCCAGGGTTGCAGAATCAAGAACTAGAGGACAGACACAAAAGGCTGGAATAACTCAGCGGGTCAGGCAGCATCTATGGAGAAAAGAAGTAGGTGACGTTTCGTGTCGAGACCCTTCTTCAAATGTCATCTATTCCTTTTCTCCAGAGATGCTGCCTGATCCGCTGAGTTGCTCCAGCCCTTTGTGTCTGTCTTCTGTTTAAACCAGTTCCTTCCTACACAAGAATTAGAGGACATAGATTTAAAGTGAGAGGGGAAAGATTTAATAGGAACCCGAGGGACAACTTTTTCACATGATGGTGATAGGTATATGGAACAAGTGGATGTAGTTAAGGTATGTACTATAACAGCATTTAAAAGATATTTGAACAGCTACATAGGAAAGATTTAGAGGGATTTAGAAGGGATATAAGCCAAACATGGGTAATTTGAGCTATCCTAGATGGGGCATATTGGTTGGCTTGGACAAGATGGGCAGGAGGGAATGTTTGGATGGTGTATGACTCAATGGCAAAAAACTCAACTTGACTTTAAATGAATCCTGACACAAATCGATCAAGCTCTCTCAACCAGCCTAAAAACTATTGACCTTTTCCATCCTTTGAGCATTTTGTTTCCCCATTCCAACATTTATCTTTGAAAACGTGTTCTAAATTTCTTGAACAGCTTATTGATAGCTTCCAGAAAGTTTAAAAAAGATATTTATCACATTTTATGTTCTCCTTCATGTTTGTTTTATTTATTCTCTCGTCAAACTATTAAGAGCTTTCTGGGAATGTTATGTTCCTTTGGGAGGAGGCACAGTAATGAAAATGTAATACTTTCACTTTAATTCATTTCTCTTTCCGCTTCCTACAGCTCTGCAGAAATTCTGGTGAGCACTTCCTCAATACTGAACTGGAGCACGTGTTTATTAAACTGATTTTTCCAGTTACACTGCAATCGGTAACAGCTATATTAAAATAAGGACCTCCACAGATCTTCCACTCTCCAAAGGCATGGATCTAGAATCGTGGATGCTGGGGCGGCAGGGTGGCACAGCGGCAGAGTTGTTCCCTGACAGCACTTCCAGCGCCAGAGACCTGGGTTCCATCCCGACTAAGGGTGCTGTCTGCTCGGAGTTTGTGCATTCTCCCTATGACCACGTGGGTTTTCTCCGAGATCGGTTTCTTCCCACAGTCCAAAGATGTACAGGTTTGTAGGTTAATTGGCATTGTATAAATGTAAATTGTCCCTAGCATGTGTAGGAATGTGTAGGATAGTGTTAATATGCGGGGATCATTGGTCAATGTGGACTCGGTGAGCCAAAGGGCCTGTTTCCACGCTGTATTTCTAAACTGAACTAAACTGAAGAATACGAAACCACTCAAAAAAAATGACGCCAAACTTAAAGATGAATAAAAAGTACTATCAGTGGCATTAATACCACGGACCTAATTGCACAAGAGAATCTCTTCAGATTCAGTGGTCTACTTAGGGATCTCAACAACAAAGAGAACTTTAGACTTCGGAGATACAGAGCGGAAATAGGCCCTTTGGCCTACCGAGTCCGTGGCGACCACCGATCACCCCATACAGTAGCACCATCCTACACACAAGGTACAATTTACAATTTCACCGAAGCCAATTAACCTATAAACCTGTATGTCTTTGGCGTGTTGGAGGAAACTAAAGCACATGGAGGAAACCCATGAGGTCACAGGGAGAACATACAAACTCCTTACAGATAGCACCGAGTCAGAATCAAACGCAGGTGTCAGGCGCTGTAAGGCAGCAACCCTACCGTTGCGCCACCGTGCCGCCCCCATACTTTGTTGCATATCCCAACATAAAATCAGTAATATACTTGTATAAAGTGAAGCTAAAACATTCTCTGCCAGAAATGTATATATTTTTTTCTGAAATATCATCTTTTCAGGTTAAGTAAAGAATTGTTGATGCAAGTTGGATTGACTTCTATCACATTTCTTCCATCTCACCAATCCTCTTCATCAATATGATCCTGCACTGAATCCCAACCATCACAAAGCTCCTCTACATCTCCTCACAAACACACTTGTTTTTCTTTCCTCCAACTGTGGGAACTTACTATATGTTCTATCTTTTCCTTGCAAACCTATAGAAAGGAAACACCATATGAAATATGTAATGTATGGCAAAGTTTTAAAAAATTGCGTTAAATTGGACATTTGATGTACCCTTTTTCTGAAACCAATGTTTTTTTGTTTAAATTCGGGCACAAGCAGGAATGTGCCATGCAATGATAATTCAAATTGAAAGATAAATTCAAAAGGCCAGTTCATGCCAAATCAAATCATTCATCCTTCCATTTCATAGATGACACACTGACAATGTCCCTTGGCGTTTTACTTAAAATATTTGAAGATTATTGTTAAAAAAATTACATCTGAGTGCATATCAAGAGCTGTAAATGTCATTCCCAAATCAAAAGTGAAAAGCAACATCTAAAAATTGTCAGACAGAGGGCAGCAATATAATCTTTTGACCCATGCTGCCAATATCTTTACAATGACATGATTTTCTAACAGTTGTAGATCATGGGCACAATGTGGTTATCCTGTTAGAACTCTTGCAATTATTTTATGATAAATGATGGAACAGGTTTCACTCAAGAAAGGAGGAACTTATTGATCCATGAATGCCAACAGAATGAGTACGGGTGTCAGGGGTTACGGGGAGAAGGCAGGAGAGTGTGGTTGAGAGGGAAAGATGGACCACCCATGATTGAATGGCGGAGTAGACTTGATGGGCCGAATGGTCTAATTCTGCTCCTCGAACTTATGAGAAGGGTAGAGGGCAAAATAAATCTGATTCAATTGATTCTATCTGTTGCTGTCTTAAATAAGTAAGAAACATTCACATAACTTCATATGCATTTAATATTGACTCGACTACATATCACAAATAGAGGTTAACGTTTACTTGGTTTCTCAAATCACAGATAGTGTCTAATCATAGTGCCTAATCTGCTGTGATTTCCATCACTTTGATTTTATTTTAGATTTTCAATATCTACTTTTATTTTGCTTTCTCAGAGATTGTTTCAAGAGAATTTGCTTCATTCATTTTGAGCAATCGATGCAAAAATTATAAATGTTAGTTTAAATGTTGCTGAATCATATAAAATGGAATAACCATACTTTGGAAGAAATGTCTGACAATGTCTGAGGTACAATTAAATGTATAATGGAGTAAAAATGTGGACACTTTGTAATGAAGTAATCACACCAATAACCAATCCCTAATCTGCCACTTTGTACCGAATGTAATCCAAATAGATAAGCACACTTTATTAATATAATTAATGGATTTGCAACTTTTTCCCTGCAATCTCTGGCAGTGGGTTAATACAACCAGTGAGTATCACCTTGGGATCCTCAGCTAATCGCTGGAACAGAAAGGCTAGGGTTTTCAAACGTGTTAGGCAGCTGTTTAAACGATTAAAATAATAAATGCAGCAGAGAATTTGCCATCTCACGTGCGTTGAAATTTAGGATGTACAAACTTTGGCGATGAAGTGGAGCAAAACAAGGCTCAGAAAAGTTTAGATTCTTAATTCATTTAAAAAAAGATTTGTATAATTGATTTTAAATATTTTATAATTGATTTAAATTATAAAATATAGTTAAAAATAAAAAGCAAATGTAAATAAATTAGACAGAACATGCTTTTTTTTTAACCATTTCCCTGTTCTACAAACCTCAGATATTTCTTGAAAAGTAGTTGTCTTGGAAAGTCAAAATAAGTCATATGCAGGATGGCTTTCTGGGCTACTACACTGAGAAACCATGCAGGGCGCAGGTGTTTGTAGACTGCGTGTTGCACAATGAGAATGGGTTAAGTAGCAATTGTGCAATGCCCCTTGAGGAAGAGACAAAGGTTATGATACAAAGCTTTGCTACGGGTGGCATGGTGGCGCAGCGGTAGAGTTACTGCCTTAGAGCGCCAGGGACCCAGGTTCGATCCTGACTACGGGTGTTTGTCTGTACTGAGTCTGTATGCTCTCCCCGTGACTTGCATGGGTTTTCTCCGGGATCTCCCACACTCCAAAGACGTACAGGTTTGCAGGTTAATTGGCGGTATAATTGTAAATTGTCCCTAGTGTGTATAGGGTAGTATTAGTGCGTGAGGATCGCTGATCGGCGTGGACCCAGTGGGCCGAAGGGCCTGTTTCCATGCTGTATTTCTAAACTAAACTAAACTAGATAGAGAGAGACGTGCCAGATTATTTTAATCTAAATGACGGAAACTACAGGGATATGAGGCAAAAGTTGGCTAAGACAGATCAGTGAACTTCACGTATGCAGCTCACTACGCACAGTCAAAGGCAAATTTAAGGAGCGCATGGATAAACAACTTGTTCATTACAAAGATAAAATAGGATAGTGACAGCAACAGATACAAGGAGAAGTCATTTAAACTGACCCGTAAAAGCAGCAAACAAGACTGGGATCAGGTTATGAGTTTATTATTTTCATATATCCTGAGATACAGTGAAAGGCTTTCCAGGCAAATCAAACCATATGCGAGTACAACAAGCAGTGAAACAGAGAAAGTAAGCAGCGTGCAGAATACAGCTATCCCAGTTATTGAGCGAGGCAAGAGAGGAATTGCGGGAGCTTTGACAAAGATTTCTGTGTCTTCGCTAGCCACAGGCAAGGGAGGTCCCAGTGGACTGGAAAATAGCTAAACTTGTTCCTTTATTAAAGAATGGAAGTAGAGAGAATGCAGGGAATTACGGGCCAGTGAGCCTCACATCAGTGATATGGAAGCTATTGGAGAGCATAAAAGGACACAACAGGTAACTCAGCAGGACAGGCAGCAGTTTTGGTGAACATGGATAGGTGACCTTTTGGGTTGGAACTCTTCTTCAGATATATGGTGGTGAGTGGGGGAGAAAGAAAGCCGGAAAAGAGATGGGGCAGGACAAAGCCTGGCAAGTAATAAGTGGAAGATGGACACAAAAAGCTGGAGTAACTCAGCGGGTCAGACAGCATCTCTGGAGAAATGGGATAGGTGATGTTTCGGGTCCAGACCTTTCTTCAGACTGGGGAAGAGTCTCCACTCGAAATGTCACCTATTTCAATTCCCCAGAGATGCTGTCTGACCTGCTGAATTATTCCAGCTGTTTGTGTCTATCTTCGGTTTCAACCAGCATCTGCAGTTCCTTCCTACACATAATAAATGGATGCATATGAGGAGGCAGATGGATGGACAAAGGTCAGAGATGAAAAGACAGGAGGCATGAGACAAAAGACTTGTAGGGTTGCGAATTATGAAGCTGGAGGAATGAATGTAGGAAGAAGGATAAGGGGGTGGGAGAGGGGAGAAATAGGTGCGAGTCCAGTTGGGATGGGGGGGGGGGGGGGGTTGGTGTTTGGTAGTTTCCAAAAATTGAAGAATTCAAGGTTCATATCATTGGGTTGCAAGCTGCCCAAAGGAATGCGATGTGCTGTTCCTCCAATTTGCTTGTGGCCTCACTCTGGCAATGGAGGACGCCCAGGACAGAAAGGTCAGAAAGGGAATGGGAAGAGGAGTTAAAATGATTAGCAACTGGGTGATCCAGCAGGCCCTGGCAGACCAAGCACAAGTATTCGACAAAACGATCACCGTCTATGCTTAGTCTCACCGATATACAGGAGGCCACATTGGGGACACCGGATGCAGTACATAAGCTTTGAGGAGGTGCATGCGAAACTCTGCTCACCTGGACTGCTGGGGTCCCTGGATGGAGATGAGGGCAATGGTTTCAAGACAGTGTTAAATCTACTGTGGGAAAGTACCCAAGGGGGGAGTGTTTTGGGTGGAAAGGGATAAGTGAACCATGGAGTTGAGATCTCTGCAGAAGGTGGAAAGGGGTGGGGATGGGAAGATATGACTGGTGGAGGGATCACATTGGAGGGGACCAAAATGTCAGAGAATGATGTGTTGGATGCAGAGGCTGGTGGGATGATAGGTGAGAACCAGGGGAACTACCAAACACCAATCCTTGTTCTGTCTGGGGGGAGGGGGAGCAAGAGCAGGGCTATGGGACATAGAGAAGACATGGGTGAGGAATCCATCTATGACAGAAGGGGGGAAAACCACGTTTACTAAAGAAGTTGAAGAGGAAAATCTTTTCTACGCAGCATGCATTAAATCGGGAATGCACCGTTGGTGAAAATATTGGCAGATTCAATTGTGGCATTCAAAATGAAATTGGATAAGTACTTGAGAGGAAAATGATATACAAACGATGGAGAGCTTGGTCGCGCTGGACTGCTAGAGTGCACGCCTCATGGGGCCAATGAGCAAGAGGCCTCCTACTACGTTGTAGTATGTTTCATAATTCAATCACGTGATAATTCATAGCTCATAGTATACCTTTATAAGAGTTATAATTCCTCTATTTGCAATTGAGTTCTCAATTACAAACTGCCCTCTTCCTCATGGGACATTCCTTTTACTTTACTGTTAGAGAGTTTAGAGATACCGTGTGAAAACAGCGTGCCTGCGCCGACCAGCGATCACCCTGTACACTAGCACTATCCTACACACTAGGGACAATATACAATTTGCAGAAGCCAATTAATCTACAACCTGCACATCTTTAGAGCGTGCTAGGAAACCCGAGCACCTAGAGAAAACCCACAGTCACAGGAAGAATGTACAAACTCCATACAGCACCCATAGTCAGGATCGAACCCGAGTATCTGGCATTGTGAGGCAGCAGCTCTACTGCTGGGCCACCGTGCCACCCATTATTATTTGTCATAACCAGCTGTGTCAATATATGGCAATTCCCATGAAGTCTACACTTGATCGTCCTTAATCCAGGCTAAGATGTGGCCTCTTTAATCCATCCTATCCTCCATAAAGGTTTGTTGTCCAAAACTCAGCAGATCACATCCCAATTGACACTGATTCTTGTTGAGTCATCTGCCCTATACTGTGTTGCTCGTGAGTACTAATATCTCCATACCCTCACCACTTCCTATCTCCACACTTTGAAAGCTCCAAAGTTTCCCTAATTCTGGATTTGTGATCATCCCTGAACTTCATCAGTCTTCCACCGGTGGTAGTGCCTTCAATTCTCAATGCCCTAGACCGTGGAATTCCTTCCCCTTCCTTTTTACATCTTTAAGATAAGATGCTCCTTGAACACTAGTCAAGATCGAACCAGGGTCTCTGGTGCTGTAGGCAGCAACTCTACTCTGCGCCAACACCCATATTATTTGAATCCACAGTATTAGTACTTCTAATTAATGTGCCTGCAGCATTAGATAAAGCTAAAGAGAGGTTTTTGAGCTTGTTACTAGCAGACTGAATAAAGAGAAATGCATTTAGATTTTCAAAAAGCTTAGATAAAAGGCAAGGCTGGGAAATGCTGCTACTCAGTAAGACCTGTGTGTTCTCGCAGATAAATCCCAGAATCTTAACATGCAGGCTCATTAAGCAGGGTCACCTTTTATTGCACAGGGACTAGAGTATAAATTGTGACATCCTTACTGCAATTAAATAGTGCCTTGGAAAGACTACATATGGAGTCCATGTCTAGTTTGGGATTCATTGCCCAAGGAGGAATGCTCTTCTTTGCAGAAATGCAATGAAGATTCACTAGACCGATTTGGGGAATGAGGATCTTGTTTGGCAGGCGAAGACTGCATAGTTTAGGCCTCTATTCCCAAGACTTTGGAACAAATGATCTTACTGAAAAGTGTAAAATTCTTCGGGAGCCTGACAGAGCAGGTGCAGGTATTCTACTCCCCACCTCCTTCCAGGGGAGTAGAGAACCCAAGGTCCAGCCAAAATAATAACTAGCAAATTATAGAGGATGCAAGAAGCACAGGATTTTTGTAGTGGGTAACTTTAATTTCCTCAATATTGACTGGGGCTTAGTCTGGGCAAGAGGATTAGACAGGGCAGAATGTGTTCGGTATATCCAAGAAGGTGTTCTTAAATGGTATGTGGATACTCCGACTCAAAGAGGGACCATATTGGCAAATGAGCCTGGCCAGATGACTGGCGTTCCAGTGGCAGAGCACTTTAAAGATAGTGATCACAACTCCATAAGTTTTAATGTGAAGGAAGAAACTGCAGATACTGGTTTACATCGAAGCTAGAAACAAAATGCTGGAGTCACTCAGCAGGACAAGCGGCATCGCTGGAGAGAAGGAATGGGTGATGTTTCCGGTCATGACCCTTCTTCAAGTTTCTCCTGAACTTATGAGGCATTTTGATTATGAATTATGATGAAGACAAATTATGAAGCATCATAGACAATCAGAACCTTTCCCCCACTAGACGGAATAGCTATAAGGGGAGTGGGCAAAGAAAAATTGAGATGTTCAGGGCAATTTATTTTTCATACAGAGAATGGGGCCTTAAACACATTGCCAGGGATGGTAGTGGAGGCAGATACGATAGTGGCATTTAAGTGGCTTTTGGATAGGCACATGGTAGTGCAGGGAATAGGGGGATCGGAATTATGTGCTGGCAGATGAGATCAGTTTAGCTTGGCAGCATGTTTGGCACAAACATTGTGGGCTCCTTCCTGTGCTGTACTGTTCTATGTTAAAATAGACCTGGAAAGTAGAGAAATTTCTTCATTAGCAACGGATGTGATTTTTGGGGGGAATTTCCTCCCCAAGATGATTGTGCACAATATAGTTAAGATGGAAAATGTTGTATGTTTGAATATGAAAATAATTAAATGGTCCAGTAAAATTCCAATAATAGGCTCTATAATCTTCAGCTCATCAGGAAATATTCAGCACACTCCCTTCACACTGGAGCTCTGGTTCCCAAGATCCCTTTAGGCTTACACGGTTTTCTGAACGATTCAATATAATATTATGTGACATATTAAAAAGTGAATTAAAACTGTAATCCCCTTTAAAATACCTTCCGCTCACCTTTGATGACATTATCATAGGAAAAAAATAAGACTATTTATTATCATCCATGCCTCTTATAATTTTACATACATCTATTATATCACACCTCAGCTTCCTTCACTCCAAGAAAAGCAAACTCAGCCGAACCAAACTCTCCCCAAAACCAAAAGTCCTCCAATCCACGCAACATGTAAATGAATCTTTATTTCTATGGTGTGAAGGACAGGAGAGGAGGGCAGGGGTAGAGAAATGTGAGGCTTGTTGGAGTTTACCTAAACTTGGAGAATTCAATTGCCTTCTGTACATGGGTGAGACCAAGGGTTGACTTGGGAGATCATTTCGCCGAACATTTGCGCTCGATCCATGAAGGCCTATAGGATCACCCGGTTGCTAACCATTTTAACACCCCTTCCCATTCACACCTTTTTGTCCTGGGCCTCCTCCACTGACAGAGTGAGGCCACATGCAAACTGGAGGAACAGCACCTCGTATTCCGCCTGGGTAGCTTACAACCCTATGGCATGAACAATGAATTCTCCAATTTTAGATAATCTCTAACAACTTCCCCCCCTCTCTCCTCTACCCCATCTTGACTCGCATCTACATTCCCACCTACATTCCTTCCTCTGGCCTCACAATTCACAGCTCTTCAATCCTTTTGTCTCACATCGTTTCTTTCATCCCTGGCCTTTGTCCAACCATCCGCCCATCAAAAACCTCCTTCACCTGTGTTTGCCTATTACCTGCTATGCTTTGCCCTGCCTCTCCTAGCCCCCCTCACCCTACAATGAATCAGAAGGGTCCCAAACCGAAGCTTCACCTATCCATATTCTTCAGGGATGCTGCCTGACCTGTAAGAAACAAGGGACTGCAGATGCTGATTTATCAAGGAAAGACACAAAATTCTGCAGTAACTTAGCTGGTCAGGACGTTATGGGGAGAAGACAGGAGAATGGGGTTAGGAGAGAGAGATCAGCCATGATTGAATGGTGGAGTAGACGATGGGCTGAATGGCCTAAATCTGTTCCTGTCACTAATGATTTTATGAACTTATGAACGTGGATAGGTGATGTTTCGGGTCGGGACTTGTTCAGACTGAAATATCACCTATCCACGTTCTCCAGAAGGGTGGTTGCTTTAATGATCAAGGAGCACACCACAGCAGTAGTCCAAGATTACATTACTGATGGTCCATCTAGTGAAGCTACATGGGTGGAGCTGAGGAATAAAAAAGGGATGATTACCTTGTGGAGAGTGTACGAAAGGCCACTAAATGGTGAACTGGGATTAAAAGAACAAATATGCTGGAAGATTAAGGCAGCTGCAAGACTAATAGGGTGGTCATGGCAGGGGATTTTAAATTTCCTACTATAGACTGCGACTGCCATAGTGTCAAAGGCTTAGATAGGGTGGAATTTGTCAAATGTGTTCAGGAAAGTTTCCTTAGTCAATATGTAGAGGGCCCTACAAGGGAAAGGGCAAAGCTTGACTATTGTTAATGAAATTGGGAAGGGTGAGTGATTGGAATATTAGTGGGAGATAGTGTCTTATCAAAATGACTGAGTTTTTTTGAAGATGTAACCTAAAAGGTTCACAAGAGCAAAACCGTAGATGCTGCCAACGCACTTCAGCAAGTCATTTGATAAGTTTCTGCATGGTAGGCTACTCTGGAAGGTTAGATCACATGCAATCCAGAGAGAACTAGCTAGTGTGCCTCGGGAATCGTGCTGGGCCCAATAATGTTTCTGATTTATATCAACGATTTGGATGAGAATGTACAATGCATGATTTGTAAGTTTGCAGATGGCACTAAAGTGGGTGCTAGCATAGATAGTGAAGATAGTTAGCAAAAATTACAGCAAGATTTGATCAGTTGGGCAAGTGGTTTGAGGGATGGTTAATGGAGTTTAATGCAGATAAGTGTGCGGTGTTGCATTTTAGGAAGTCAAATTAAGGCAGGACCTTCACAGTAAATGGCAGGGCTCTGGAGACTGTTGTAGAGCAGAGGAATTTAGGAAGGTAGTTTTCCAGTTCCTTGAAAGTGGCATCACAGATAGCTTGGGTGGTCAAAGAGGCTTTTTATACTTTGGCCTTCATCAGTTTAGAAAGCGGGATGATATGTGACAGTTACACGTGACATTGGTGAGCTCACATTTCGAGTATCATGCTTACTTACAGTCACTCTGTTAGAGGAAGGAAGTTGTTAAGCTGCAAAAAGTGCAGGGAAGGTTTTAGAGGATGTTGCCTAGATTTGAGAACCTGAGCTTTAGGGTGAGGTTGGGCAGGCTAGGACATTATCTCTTGGAGCACAGGAGAATTGGGGGGCTCATAGAGATGCATAAGATCATGAGGAGAATAGATAACGTAAATGCACAAAGTATTTTACCCAGAGTTGGGAAATCAAATACCAGTGGACATAGGTTTACGGTGAGAGGGGAAAAATGTAATACAAAACTATGGGGCAACTTTTTCACAGTAGGTGGTGGGTATATGGAACAACCTGCCAGAGGAGGTAGTTGTGGCAGAAACTATAACAACATTTAAAGACATTTGGACAGGTACATAGATAGGACAGGTTTAGAGGGATACAGGCCAAACACAGGCAGATGGGACTGGAGTCGATGGGACATCTTTGTCGGTGTGTGCAAGTTTGACCAAAGTACCTGCTTATTTACGATAAGACTCTATATGAATAAAACACTGGTGTTGGCCTGTTGTCACGAGGTCAGATTGGGGCAGGAGCACGGATTTCCTTTGCTGAAGGATGGTGATGTGCCAGGTGGGTTTTTACAACAATCTAGTTTCACAGTCACATCACTGCCCAACTTTCTTCCAAAGTTGCATGTTTATTTGACTGAATTTAACAATCGTGATTATAAACTCATAAGTAGATCATCAATTCGAGCATATCATATCATATCATATATATACAGCGCGGAAACAGGCCTTTTCGGCCCACCAAGTCCGCACCGCCCAGCGATCCCCGCACATTAACACTATCCTACACCCACTAGGGACAATTTTTTACATTTACCCAGTCAATTAACCTACATACCTGTACGTCTTTGGAGTGTGGGAGGAAACCGAAGATCTCGGAGAAAACCCACGCAGGTCACGGGGAGGACGTACAAACTCCTTACAGTGCAGCACCCGTAGTCAGGATCGAACCTGAGTCTCCGGCGCTGCATTCGCTGTAAAGCAGCAACTCTACCGCATCTTGATTAGTGGGCCTTGGTCCACTACACTACTTTAAAAGAAAAGGATCCTACACGCCCCACGTGTTTACTGTCTGCTTCCTCTGCCTGTGGTCTACTCTGTGGCATGACAAGGCTTTTTAAACTTGCTCTATTTGTGTATAGTAACACCGTAATACTGGCTGCAATATTAATAGAACATGAACAAATGCACAAAATGAAATGCATCAGTTGGAATTACAGCATTAAAGCATCTATTGAGCAGTGGCACTGTTGGAAGAGATGCTTCCTCATTGTGCTGCACATCCAGGTTCAATCCCAGACCTCTGGCAATGACCACGTGGAGTGTATCCATTCGCTGCGTAACCACCCTGGTTTTCTCCAGGTGCTTTCATTTCCCCCATGCTCCAAAGGCAAAGATACGACAACACACTTGGTGGTTTGTGCAACACTAACTTTGACTCTCACTGATTACTGAAGCCGGGGAGATGCAGCTGGGGCAGGAAAGCAGTAAAGATAAGAAACATATAAATTCTGCCATGGAAATTTAGTAATAAAACCACAACTGGCTGTAAAACCATTTAAAGCAATCACACATGGAAGAGAATGGTATCTATCAGAAAAAGAGTAGCAAAGTCAAATGTGGGTCCCTTGAAGGCAGACACGGGTGAAATTATTATGGGTAACAAGGAAATGGCAGAAGAGTTGAACAGGTACTTCGGATCTGTCTTCACTAAGGAAGACACAAACAATCTCCCAGATGTATTGGAGGACAGAGGATCTAGGGGGGTAGAGGAACTGAAAGAATTTTTCATTAGGCGAGAAATAGTATTGGGTAGACTAATGGGACTGAAGGATGATAAATCCCCTGGGCCTGATGGTCTGCATCCCAGGGTCCTCAGGGAGGTGCCTCTAGAAATAGTGGACGCATTGGTGATCATTTTCCAATGTTCAATAGATTCAGGATCAGTTCCTGTGGATTGGAGGATAGCTAATGTTATCCCACTTTTCAAGAAAAGAGCGAGAGAGAAAACGGGGAATTACAGACCAGTTAGCCTGACTTTGGTGGTGGGAAAGATGCTGGGGTCAATTATTAAAGAGGTAATAATGGTGCATTTGGATAGCAGTAAAAGGATAAGTCCAAGTCAGCATGGATTTATGAAAGGGAAATCATGCTTGACTAATCTGGATTTTTTTTGAGGATGTGACAAGTAAAATGGACGAAGGGGAGCCAGTGGATGTAGTGTATCTAGACTTTCAGAACGCCTTTGATAAGGTCCCGCACGGGAGATTGGTGACTAAAATTAGAGCACATGGTATTGGGGGTAGGGTGTTGACATGGATAGAAAATTGGTTGGCAGACAGGAAGCAAAGAGTAGGAGTAAACGGGTCATTTTCAGAATGGCAGGCAGTGGCGAGTGGAGTGCCACAAGGCCTCAACTGTTGGGGCCGCAACTGTTTATCATATATGTTAATGATTTGGAAGAGGGACACTAGCACGTTTGCGGTGACACAAAGCTGGGTGGCAGTGTAAACTGTGAAGAGTATGTTAGGAGGTTGCAGGGTGACCTGGACAGGTTGAGTGAGTAGGCAGATGCGTGGCAGATGCAGTATAATATAGATAAATGTGAGGTTATCCACTTTGGCGGCAGAAACAAGGAGGCAGATTATTATCTCAATGGAGTTAGTTTAGGTAAGGGGGAGGTGCAGCGAGACCTGGGTGTCCTTGTACACCAGTCACTGAACGTTGGCGTGCAGGTACAGCAGGCAGTGAAGAAAGCTAATGGAATGTTGGGCTTCATAACAAGATGATTTCAGTATAGGAGTCAAGAGGTTCTTCTGCAGTTGTATTGGGCCCTGGTAAGACCACATCTGGAGTATTGAGGAAGGACATCCTTGTAATTAAGGCAGTGCAGCGTAGGTTCACGAGATTGATCCCTGGGATGGCGGGACTGTCATATGAGGAAACATTGAAAAGGCTAGGCTTGTATTCACTGGAGTTTAGAAGGATGAGAGGGGATCTTATAGAAACATATAAAATTATAAAAGGACTGGACAAACTAGATGCAGGAAAAATATTCCCCAATGTTGGGAGGGTCCAGAACCAGGGGCCATAGCCTTAGAATAAAGGAGAGGCCATTTAAAACTGAGGTGAGAAAAAACATTTTCACCCAGAGAGTTGTGAATTTGTGGAATTTGTGGAATTCCCTGCCACAGAGGGCAGTGGAAGCCAAATCGCTGGATGGATTTAAGAGAGAGTTAGATAGAACTCCAGGGGCTAGTGGAATCAAGCGATATGGGGAGAAGGCAGGCACGGGTTATTGATTGGGGACGATCAGCCATGATCACAATGAATGGCGGTGCTGGCTCGAAGGGCCGAATGGCCTCCTCCTGCACCTATTTTCTATGTTTCTATTAAATGGACAAGTTACAGTAAGAAGGTTTGTCATCGGTCTCTCAATACTACCAATAGTAACATTGTATTGTGGTTATTTTTCCTTTCACTGCATTTTTCACTCTTAGATGCTGCCAAAATGTACAAAGGCAATTCAAGTGAGAAAATCAGGCCCGAACAAAATCAGCTGTCGTGCCTTCCCATAAATAGGGTGTTTTCTACCATGGCAAAGAATAAAACAGAAGAGGAAAAGGAAAAATAAAATTATAGCATTTCCAGTTAATTAGAGCTGAAATAGTGCTGCGGCACCAAGCACTGAATGTTCATTCAAAACTGTGATAATAATTTTACAACCACAAAATCAACTTACATGCAGCCTTCAATCTCATTACTGCAATGCACAAACGGCAAATTTTCTCTTCAAATATTTTTATTAGGAATTCTAAAAGAGCATGCTAAAATAGATACAAATTTCTGATTACATTTTTCTATCTGATATTTCAGATCTATCCCATGAATTTTTCAACTCATTCAAAGTTGCATGCTTTGAAATGGTTATCTTTGTAATCAGTCAGGACCAATATTAGTCACCAGATGAAAGTCCTAACATATAACTCGCTGCTAGGACTTAGCTGTATTTCTCTGGTCAAATCTGTTGTCACCTTTACAGTTTACGGTTTCCTTTATTGTCACGTGTACTGAGGTACAGTGAAAAGCTGTTATTGAGTGCTATCCAGTCAGGGGAAAGACAATACATGATTACAATCCAGCCATTTACAGTGCATAGATACATGATATGGGAATAATGTTTAATGCAAAGTCTGATCAAGGATAGTCCAAGATCACCAATGATGTGGATAGTAGTTTAGGACTGCTCTCTGGTTGTGGTAGGATGTTCAGCTGACCTCGGTCACCTGATGACCTCAGGAGACATCAAGGGACAGCACATGCCAGGCGATAACATGGACTTCAAAGTAGTGCTGATGTCAATGAGGAGCACTGAATGAATGCTTTGTAATTAGTTTTCAATACCCACAACCAATACATCTTTGTTATAATACCAACAAAATTATTTTGCCATTCATCCAGAATATTATTTTGAATGCAACAAAAAGTGCAGCAGTTTCATCAAGCTGCCTCCTACATGTTTGCTCACTTAACATTCCTTCTCATCTTCAATAAGCCTTGTGGAAAACTGCATCAGAAACATTAATTGTTTATTCTTGCAAAAATAAGTCAGTATAAATGACGTTGGATCCAAAATTGGCAATGAGATAATGGTCGGTAAGAATTGTTCTGACTGCACATTGTGGAGTGCCAAACTTGGTAGTGCCATTGACAGCAACAAACCTGCAGACAGATAACAAAGTACACACGTGAATGGCACAGTGGCGCAGTGGTAGAGTTGCTGCATCACAGTGCCAAAGACCTGGGTTCAATCCTGACAGCAGGTGACTCTGTATGGAGTGCGTACATTCTCCTCGTAACCGCATGGGTTTTCTCTGGGTGCCCCAGTTTCCTTCTACATTCCAAAAATGTGCACATTTAACCATTAATCCGGCTTCTGTAAATTGTTCCTAGCGTGTAGGATAGAACTAGTGTACAGTGATCGCTGGTCGATGCAGACTCAGTGGGGCTTAAACCCTGTTTCTTTAAACTAAATTAAATTAAACTAAAGTAACAAATGAAATTCAATCCCATAAACTATGAGGTAGCAAGTCAAGGAAATACACACAAATAGTAGGATATTAAGGACTGAGCAATCTCAGAGACCATGTGCACAGATAGCCGACAACGTTGACAGGAAGAAAACAGAATTAAGGCGCACTTGAAACCTAGACTCTCCCACTAGTAGAAACATCCTCTCCACATTCACTCTATCCATGCCTTTCACTATTTGGTCAGTTTCAGTGAGGTCCCCCCTCATTCTTCTAAATTCCAGCGAGTACAGGCCCAATGCCGTCAAACGCTCATCATATGTTAACACACTCATTCCTGGAATCATTCTTGTAGAAGGGTCTCGACCCGAAACGTCACCCATTCCTTCTCTCCAGAGATGCTACCTGTCCCGCTGAGTTACTCCAGCTTTTTGTGTCTATCATTCTTATAAACCTCCTCTGGACCCTCTCCAGAGCCAGCACATCCTTCCTCAGATATGGTGCCCAAAACTGCTCACAATACTCCAAATGTGGCCTCACCAGTGCCTTAGAGCCTCAGCATTACATCCCTGTTTTTGTATTCTAGCCCACTTGCCAGCATTGTGTTTGCTTTCTTTACTACCGCTTCGACTTGCAGATTAACTTTTTGGGAATCCTGCACCAGCACTCTCAAGTCCCTTTGCACTTCCGATTTCTGGATTTTCTCCCCATTTAGACAATAGATAATAGACAATAGGTCATTTGGCCCTTCGTGCCAGCACCACCATTCAATGTGATCATGGCTGATCATTCTCAATCAGTACCCCGTTCCTGCCTTCTCCCCATACTCCGCTATCCTTAAGAGCTCTATCTAGCTCTCTCGTGAAAGCATTCAGAGAACTGGCCTCCACTGCCTTCTGAGGCAGAGAATTCCACAGATTCACAACTCTCTGACATAAAACGTTTTTCCTCGTCTCTGTTCTAAATGGCCTACCCCTTATTCTTAAACTGTGGCCCCTGGTTTTGGACTCCCCCAACATTGGGAACATGTTTCCTGCCTCTAAAGTGTCCAACCCCTTAATAATCTTATATGTTTCAATAAGATCCCCTCTCATCCTTCTAAATTCCAGTGTATACAAGCCTAGTCGCTCCAGTCTTTCAACATACGACAGTCCCGCCATTCCAGGAATTAACCTAGTAAACCTACGCTGCACGCCCTCAATACGAAGAATATCCTTCCTCAAATTTGGAGACCAAAACTGCACACAATACTCCAGGTGCGGTCTCACTAGGACCCTGTACAAATGTAGGACCTCTTTGCTCCTATACTCAACTCCTCTTGTTACGAAGGCCAACATTCCATTGGCTTTCTTCACTGCCTGCTGTACCTGCATGCTTCCTTTCAGTGACTGATGCACTAGGACACCCAAATCTCGTTGTATGTTCCCTTTTCGTAATTTGACACCATTCAGATAATAATCTGCCTTCCTATTCTTACCACCAAAGAGAATAACCTCACACTTATCCACATTAAACTGCATCTGCCATGCATCCGCCCAATCACACAGACTGTCCAAGTCATCCTGCAATCTCATAGCATCTTCCTCACAGTTCACGCTTCCACCCAGCTTTCTGTCATCTGCAAATTTGCTAATGTTACTTTTAATCCCTTCATCCAAGTCATTAATGTATATTGTAAATAGCTGCGGTCCCAGCACCGAGCCTCGCGGTACCCCACTAGTCACCGCCTGCCATTCTGTGAGGGACCCATTTATCCCCACTCTTTGCTTTCTGTCTGCCAACCAATTTTCTATCCATATCAGTACCCTACCCCCAATACCATGTGCTCTAATTTTGCCCACTAATCTCCTATGTGGGACCTTGTCGAAGGCTTTCTGAAAGTCAAGGTACACTACATCCACCGGCTCTCCCCTGCCCATTTTCCTAGTTACATCCTCAAAAAATTCCAGATTAGTCAAGCATGATTTCCCCTTCATAAGTCCATGCTGACTCAGAATGGTCCTGTTACTGCTATCCAAATGCTTCGCAATTTCGTCTTTTATAATTGACTCCACCATCTTCCCCACCACTGATGTCAGACTAACTGGTCTATAATTTCCTGTTTCCTCTCTCCCTCCTTTCGTAAAAAGTGGGATAACATTAGCTGCCCTCCAATCCACAGGAACTGACCCTGAATCTATAGAACATTGGAAAATGATCTCCATGATTTCTAGAGCCACCTCCTTAAGTACCCTGGGATGCAGACCACCAGGCCCTGGGAATTTATCAGCCTTCAGTCCCATCAGTCTATCCAACACCATTTCCTGCCTAATGTGAATTTTCTTCAGTTCCTCCGTCGCCCTAGGACTTCTGGCCACTAGAACATCTGGGAGATTGTTTGTATCTTCCTTAGTGAAGACAGATCCAAAGTACCGGTTCAACTCGTCTGCCATTTTCTTGTTCCCCGTGATAAATTCACCTGCTTCTGTCTTCAAGGGACCCACAGTTGCCTTAACTATTTTTTTTCTTTTCACATACCTAAATAAGCTTTTATTATCCTCCTTTATATTATTGGTCAGCTTACCTTCGTACCTCATCTTTTCTCCCCGTATTGCCTTTTTAGTTATCTCCTGTTGCTCTTTAAAAGAGTCCCAATCCTCTGGCTTCCCACTCTTCTTTGCTATGTTATACTTATTCTCTTTTATTTTTATGAGGATTAACTTTTTGGGACCTTGGCACCCTTGACAGCCACAGGTGCCTCTTACACCGCTTAGAATCTTTCCTCCTCCTTGGGATGAATTGAACCTGCAACTTCTGCATTATTCCCAGGAATACCTGCCATTGCTGTTCCACCGTCTTCCCTGCTAGGGTCTCCTTCCAGTCAAATCTGGCCAGCTCCTGGCTTATGTCTCTATAATCCCCTTTGCTATACTGTAATACTGACACTTCCGATTTTCCCTTCTCCCTCTCAATTTGTAGATTAAAACATCATATTATGATCACTGCCTCCTAATGGCTCTTTTACCTTGAGTTCCCTTATCAAATCAGGTTCATTAAACAACACTAAATCCAGAATTGCCTTCTCTTTGTTAAGCTCCAGTACAGGCTGTTCTAAGAATCCATCTCGGAGGCACTCCACAAACTCCCTTTCCTGGGGTCCAGTACCAACCTGATTTTCCCAGTCTACCTGCATGTTGAAATCTCCCATAACCACCGTAGCATTAGAAAATAATCTACGTCTTTATTCCTTCTACCAAAATGCATGACTTCACCATTTGCTACACTATATCTGCCACTTCTCTGCCCACTCTCCCAATCTGTCCAAGTCCTTCTGCAGAGTCCCTTCTTTCTCTACACTACCTGCCCTCCACCTATTTTTACATCATACGCAAACTTTGCCATAAAGCCTTCAATCCCCTCATCTAAATCATTAATATACAACATGACGAGTAACGGCCCCAGCACCGATCGCTGCGGAACTCCAATGAGATTTGTCTGAATACCTTAGTCACTGTAGACATAAACTGCTGCTCTACGAATTTCTGTGAATCGAAACATTACCAAATTCTGAACTCACACAGATGCACACCACACATGCACGCACATCCTACCTCAGCACCAAAATAGCATTGACTTTTCACTACTAAAGTTATACTATATACTTTGGCCTGCACTATCATGGTCTGGTTTTCTTAGAATAACTATAAATGATCATCTATTTATCTGTTGTATTGATGCATTTAATAGCACAAATGTCATTGTTCCGATCCCAATGCACATGACAAACACTCTTGATCTTCCCGCCTGCCCTTGGTCCCCAAACAGAAATCACTGCATCTGCATTAGTTTCTCAAATTTCACTGTACCTTAATTGGTACATGTGCCGATTAACTGACCTTGATCTCAAAACCTTCCCAGATGTGAGCAGCGGGTGGCAAACCCACAGAGCCACTGCCTCAGCACCAGTAATGCAGATTCAATCTTGATCTCAAGAGGTTATGTGTGAGGATTGTACTTTCTCCCCATTATCATGTTGGTATCCCCCAGGTGCTCCAGCTTCCTCCCACATCCCAGACACATGGCAGGTCATTAGATCAATTGGCCATTGTAAATTGGCTCTATGGTCAGGGTCATTTAGCACAGAAACAGGCCCTTTGCCCCACCATGACCATGCTGACCATCAACCATCCATTTACACTAATCCCATTTTTATTCTCCCCACATTCTCATCAACTCCCTCAAGATTCTACCACTAACCTTCACATAAAGGGCAATTTACAGGGACAAATTAACATAGCAACCCGTATATCTTTGGGAAACCGGAGCACTCAGATGTTGGTGGTATAGATAGTACTCAATTCTGGGGAGAGTTATAGAGATAGAGAGTCATACAGTGGGGATACAGGCCCTTCAGCCCAACATGTCCCATCTACACCAGTACCACCTGCCAGCGTTTGGCTCATATTCCTCTTAACCTATCCTATCCATGTACCTGTCAAATGTTTCTTAGATGTTGTGATAGTACCTCCTCCGGCAGCTCATTCCATACACCCACCACCCTTTGTGCAAAAAAAGTTACCCCTCGGGTTACTATTAAATCATTCCCCCCCCCTCACCTTAAACCCATGTCCTCTGGTTCTCGAAGGGTTGTGAGATAATGGGGAGAATAAAACAAACGGAATTATTGTATTAGTGCAAATGGGCACTCAATGCTTATCATAGAGAGTGGGCCAAAGGGCCTGTTTCCATGCTGTATCCTTCTATGGCTTTAGTGGACATGATTATACACCCTCCATTTACATGGATTAAGGACTTCAGCACATCTGAGAACATCTACATTCATAAAATATAACCTCAATTTGTGATGGGTGTTTGTTCATCTTTTTAAAGCATAAGCAACACCATTGAGTGAAATAACAATGTGTAAACATGTTACCAATTATTATTAACAGAATATATTATAGCACATTCTGAACCCGAGAACATTTATACATACATTTCACTTTTGAACTAGCAAAGTCAGGAGCACTGACTTTCAATGGAGACCAATAGTTAGGAACTAATGGATCAATGCCATATTATCATTTCCATGGCAATAGTTCAATGGTTCAACGGTCCTTTATTGTCATGTGTACCCTAAGCTAATGTACCCTAAGCTACAATGAAATTTGATTTCCCATACAGTCACACCAAAAAAAAGAAAGCAATAAGACACAATATTACATAAAGATTAAACATAAACAGCCATACAGAATCCCGAGGCACACAACAAAAGCGGAGACCCACAATCATCAGGCCAATGTCCGGGCCACATACACACTCTTCACCGTGGCGTGACCACAGTTACACCGACCGTTTGGGGCGCTCTCTGCAGACCCTGACTACCCGAACAGTCAGAAAGCCGTCTGCATTCGCACCAGACTCCAGGACGCTCCCGTGGCGCATCGTCCCCGCAAACACTAAGACCACCGCACTCAAGGCAATCCCTCCATGTCCCCACCAGCGCAGGCAGCATCCATCTTGCTTTTGGTGACCTCGCACTCCTGCAGCTGGAGTTCCCGAAATCGGTCCCTAACAAAAGGACCGCCAGCTCCACAATGTCAGGCCGCAGTGCGGACAGAGATACGATCGGAAAAAGTCCCATCTCCGTCGGGGGAAGAGATAAAAAAGTTTTCCCCAACCCCCGCCCCCCCCCCCCCATCCCCCATAATACAAAAACTAAAGATCAACTAAAACATACAAATAAAACGGACCAAAAATAACAAAGAAGATAGGGACAAGACAGGCAGTTGGCGAGGCTGCCTCTCATGGCGCCACCCGTGTTCAGAGAATTCCAGTGCCATGTCCAATTTTCTTTAGTTTTAGAGATACAGTGTGGAAACAGGCCCTTCGGCCCACTGATTCCGCGCTGACCATGAGAAGCCCTCAGCAATATTCCCCCACCTCCAGTTTTCTCAGCTGTCAGTGTTGAAGGTAATTTAATAGTTCTTAAATACATGTGACATTAATATCTCTGATGTTTCTTTGTTGTACATCACTCTTCATGCGATGCAGTCTTAAAAGCACGTGTCTTGTACATGAGCAGCCCACATTAGGCAAAAGCAAGCCAATGAGCTGCACTAAAAACTATGCGATTCCAAGTACATAAAATGCATTCTTTCACCTGAACATAAAAATATTAATTTAATCTTTAATCTGATGACAACTTACACGGAAAAGAAGTAAAATCGCAGAGCTTGTCCTTTGTTATATAGTGTATATAATTATGAAGTCTTCAACTTTGGAATTTTTCAAAAAAGAATCTGCCGTTCTGCGGTTATTAATTGATCTAAATTATATAGTCTGGGCAAAGAAAATGCAATCAAAGTCAAGTCTCAGTTAACCAAAATAAAAATAAATGATACACCAGACACAATTTTTGTCTTTTATTAACAGCTTAAATGTTGTGTGCCTAAATTAAGCAGAGCTTTTTACAGCAGAGTTTTAGTCAGCCCTACAAGGATGCTCCAAACTTAAAGATACAAAGATTACATTAATAGCATTTACCACTAAGACGTACAACATTATTTCAGCTGACAATCACAATGAGGGAATACTCTGCAATGAGAAGGATGAAAATAATATGAATAAACAATTCACTTTTGACAGCAAGATGTTTTGGCATTTTGAGGTATGTTTGAGGGTCACATTTGTAAGGTCACTACTCTAAAACTATGATCTGGAGTGAAATCCAATCAACAAGGCTGAAGCTGAAAACAACCATATTCAGCCTGAAATGTCAAACTTCCTGTACTGAAGTTGGTCTACAGCCAAGTTAATTCGTCCCACATGAGAAAGAAATGGCAGAACGCCACCGACAAAGACTATGGGACCAGTCAATGGTTCCATATCAATGTCAATTGTCACATTAGTTTAGTTCATTGTCAAGTGTACTGAGGTACAATGCAAAGCTTTTGTTGCACGATAACCAGTCAGCGGAAAGGCAATGATTATAATCAAGCCATCCAATGTACGGATACATGATAAAGGGAATAAAGTTTACTGCAAGATAAAATCCAGTAAAATCCGATTAAAGATAATCTGAGAGTCTCCAATAAGGTGGATAGCAGCTCCAGACCGCTCTCTAATTATTGGCAACATGGTTCAATTGCCTGATAGCAGCTGGGGAGAAACAGTCCCTGAATCTAGAGCTGTGCGTTTTCACACTTCTGTACCTTTTGCCCAATGGGAGAGGGGAGAAGAGGAAGTGGCCGGGTTGCGACTCGTCCTGGATTATGCTGGCGGCCTTGACGAGGCAGCGCGAGGTGCAAATGGAGTCAATAGAAGCAAGGTTGTTGGTTTGTGTGATGGTCTAGGCTGCATCCATAATTCTCTGCAGTTTTGTGCCATCTTACATGGAGCTGTTCCCAAACCAAGCTGAGTTGCATCCCAATAAAATGCTTTGTGTAAGAAAATAACTGCAGATGCTGGTACAAATCAAAGGTATTTATTCACAAAATGCTGGAGTAACTCAGCAGGTCAGGCAGCATCTCAGGAGAGAAGGAATGGGTGACGTTTCGGGTCGAGACCCTTCTTCAGACTGATGTCAGGGGGCGGGACAAAGGAAGGATATAGGTGGAGACAGGAAGACAGTGGGAGATCTGGGAAAGGGGAGGGGAAGAGAGGAACAGAGGAACTATCTAAAGTTGGAGAAGTCAATGTTCATACCACTGGGCTGCAAGCTGCCCAGGCAAGATATGAGGTGCTGTTCCTCCAATTTCCGGTGGGCCTCACTATGGCACTGGAAGAGGCCCATGACAGAAAGGTCAGACTGGGAGTGGGAGGGGGAGTTGAAGTGCTCAGCCACCAGGAGATCAGGTTGGTTAAGGCGGACTGAGCGAAGGCGTTGAGCGAAGCGATCGCCGAGCCTGCGTTTGGTTTCGCCGATGTAAAGAAGTTGACATCTAGAGCAGCGGATGCAATAGATGAGGTTGGAGGAGGTGCAGGTGAACCTCTGTCTCACCTGGAAAATGCTTTCATTGGCACATTTGTAGAAATTGGTGACAGTTGTTGGGGACATGCTGAACTTCCTAAGCCTTCTAAGGCTTCTAATGTACCGAGATAAAGCAAAATTCTTTTTTTTGCATACAGTTCTGCAATGTATAACAATGCATAAGCACAATCCTAGATTATGCACTAGAAATAGTCCCCTGAGACAGTATACATGAGTTGCCATGTTTTGGTGCCATTGTCAAAGTTGAAGTTGCTTTACGTGCAGCTGGCCATCAAAGCCCATTGTCCTGGCGGTGTTGCAGGGTCGGCCTGGTCAAGTGAAGGTGTAAGCGCCCTCCACTGCCGTCGGGTCCATTCCAGCGCGCTCAGTCTCTTGGAGCGGTGCCTGAACCTGTTGAACCCTGGCTGCAGCAGGGCCTCTAATCATCGCCTCCGCCTGGGTCCTCACATCAGACAGTGAACCCGCTGGTGGTTCCCACAGCTGATCTTGAGATGCCGGTTCCTCTCACCAACCCTTTGCTCTTTGTGTCCGCCGCCGTCATCTCTCTCCACCCTGCTCTCTGCTTCTCCGGTCCTCAGGGATGAGCAGGGGCCGGGCTGGGCGGCTTCCCTCTTCCCGGCTTTGCGGTGGACGAGCCAGCCATGCTGCTAAGGGATACACATAGTACCATGTTCTGGCTGTAGAACTGAAGGTGTGCTCTATAACTAAGCTCTCCTTGAGTCAAAAAAGACAAAGTGCTAGAGAAACTCTGCCTCTTGTCAAACTGTTCTAGATCAAAGACAACACTAACATCTAGTCAACATTGGAAAATTTGCCATGTTTAACCTGCTCACAAAAAGCAAGGAAATCCAATCAATTACTCCCATAACATGCCATTAAGTAGTACTTATTCTCCAGTAACCAATTCATTGATTCAGTGAATGGAATGGAATCCTTTCTCCAGGATGGAAAAATCAAATACAAGAGGGCACAGCTTGAAGGTGAGAGGGGCAAAGTTTAAAGGAAATATGCAGAGTAAGTTACTTTTTTAGGCAGACGATGGTGCCTGCCTGGAATGTTTCGTTTAGTTTATACTCACGGGTATCGAGGTACAGCAAAAAGCTTTTGTTCGTAGCATGACGAGCAAGCCATGTTATGAAAGGGGTAGTGATTGAGCCAGATGCGATCGTGGCATTTCAGAGTCTTTTAGATATGCAGGGAATGGAGGGATAGGGATTATGTGTAGGCAGATAAGAGTTTTCTCTTGGCATCATGTTCGGCACAGACATTGTGGGCCAAAGGACCTGTTCTTGTGCCGTACTGTTCTATGCTCCTCCATGGCAATCAAGATACCCCATCTAAGTTAGTCACAAAATGCTGGAGCAACTCAGTGGGACAGGCAGCATCTCTGGAGAGAAGGAATGGGTGGATTCCAACTGTTAGTCCTGTTTTTCTGCATCTGGCCTATATATCTCTCTAAACTTTTCCTATCCTTGTATTTTTCACCCACACAAGAACATATTGGTCCTGGGTTCTGACCATCCGGCCTTTGAACAACTCCAACATCAGATGTGAATTTACCAAGTAACAGTTGCTACCAATTTACATGCACCAGTTGATAATTTACAAAATTTGTAGATGGAAACACTAGTTTGGTTTGTAAGGATTCCTAGGGTCTGACAGGACCAGGATTATAAAACACCAAAGCCACGTGGAAGTAAATCACAGGTGAAATCACATTTGATCAAGAAAGGCAACAATTCAAATTATCAACCACTGGAGAAATGGACTCCAACTATAAAGCAACTAAGGTAGACAATAGACAATAGGTGCAGGAGGAGGCCATTTGGCCCTTCGAGCCAGCACCGCCATTCAATGTGATCATGGCTGATCATTCTAAATCAGTACCCCATTCCTGCCTTCTCCCCATACCCCCTGACTCCGCTATCCTTAAGAGCTCTGTCTAGCTCTCTCTTGAATGCATTCAGGGAAATTGGCCTCCACTGCCTTCTGAGGCAGAGAATTCTACAGATTCACAACTCTCTGACTGAAAAAGTTTTTCCTCATCTCAGTTCTAAATGGCCTACCTCTTATTCTTAAACTGTGGCCCCTTGTTCTGGACTCCCCCAACATTGGGAACATGTTTCCTGCCTCTAACGTGTCCAACCCCTTAGTAATCTTATACGTTTCGATAAGATCTCCTCTCATCCTTCTAAATTCCAGTGTATACAAGCCTAGTCGCTCCAGTCTTTCAACAATTGACAGTCCCGCCATTCCGGGAATTAACCTAGTAAACCTACGCTGCACGCCCTCAATAGCAAGAATATCCTTCCTCAAATTTGGAGACCAAAACTGCACACAGTATTCCAGGTGCGGTCTCACTAGCGCCCTGTACAACTGCAGAAGGACCTCTTTGCTCCTCTTGTTGTGAAGGCCAACATTCCATTGGCTTTCTTCACTGCCTGCTGTACCTGCATGCATCCTTTCGGTGACTGATGCACTAGGACACCCAGATCTCGTTGTACGTCCCCTTTTCCTAACTTGACACCAATTCAGATAATACTCTGCCTTCCTATTCTTACCACCAAAGTGGATAACCTCACACTTATCCACATTAAACTGCATCTGCCATGCATCTGCCCACTCACACAACCTGTAACCTCATAGCATCTACCTCACAGTTCACACTACCACCCAGCTTTGTATCATCTGCAAATTTGCTAATGGTACTTTTAATCCCTTCATCCAAGTCATTAATGTATATTGTAAATAGCTGCGGTCCCAGCACCGAGCCTTGCGGCACCCCACTAGTTACTGCCTGCCATTCTGAAAGGGACCCATTTATCCCCACTCTTTGCTTTCTGTCTGTCAACCAATTTTCTATCCATGTCAGTACCTACCTCCAATACCATGTGCTCTAATTTTGCCCACTAATCTCCTATGTGGATCCTTGTCAAAGGCTTTCTGAAAGTCAAGGTACACCACATCCACCGGCTCTCCCCTGTCAATTTTCCTAGTTACATCCTCAAAGAATTCCAGAAGATTAGCAAAACAGATACTGAGGGTTTAAAGATTAAAGAGCTCTAAAGAATAAGACGATGTGTCGGAGGTGAGGGGGCGGCTGTTGAAGAGAGAGATGGTTCTGAATATCAAAGATGCATTGGAGCAAGAGTTACTGTTGAGAAGCAGGAAAAGAAAAGGGTCAAAGTCTGATAGAACTGGAGTTTGCTTGCTGGATCTGAGATCACTGTAAATGGATCCCGGATTTTGGATATCCACAAAGTGAGTAGCAAGAGTAGGAAGGAGATCCCATCTCTGGAGTTAGGGTTACAGTTTACACACTGCTGTACAATTGCACCTCCTATGTTTTTCTCGTCTCCAGATTATCACAGATTATTAACCTCACTGCTCATTACCACTTTCATATTTTCACTCCATTAGTGCAATCTCACCTGTCTTACTGCAACTAAACTGGAGTTGTAGGTTGACGAATTCAAGCTATGTATCGCTTTATTTAAAAGATGTTGAAGGAGCAGTCTTAAGAGACTTTAGAGATACATCGCGGGAACAGGCCCTTTGACCCACCAAGTCCGTGCTGATCAGCGATTCCCCTTACACTCAACATTATCCAACGCATGAGGGACAATTTTACAATTTTTACAAAAGCTAATTAACCTGTACGTCTTTAGAGTGTGGGAGGATACCAGAGCACCGGAGAAAATTCAAGCAGTCACAGGCAGACTGCACAAACTCCATACAGACAGCATTCGTAGTCAGCATCAAGCCCGGGTCTCTGGCGCTGTAAGGCAGCAACCCTTCCGCTGCGCCACTGTGTCGACCTTGCTTAGGAGGCTTGGATTAATAATGTGCAGACTGATGGGTCTAGGGTTACGGTTAAGTTTCTGGGACTCTGGGATAGAGTGCACTGTTCTTAATACAAGTACAGGTATGACACACAGAAGGTACGGTAGCGCAGCGGTAGAGTTGCTGCTTTACAGCGAATGCAGCACCGGAGACTCAGGTTCGATCCTGACTACGGGTGCTGCACTGTAAGGAGTTTGTACGTTCTCCCCGTGACCTGCGTGGGTTTTCTCCGAGATCTTCGGTTTCCTCCCACACTCCAAAGACGTACAGGTATGTAGGTTAATTGGCTGGGTTAATATAAAAATTGTCCCTAGTGGGTGTAGGATAGTGTTAATGTACGGGGATCGCTGGGCGGCACGGACTTGGAGGGCCGAAAAGGCCTGTTTCCGGCTGTATATATATGATATGATATATGATAAGATTGCACTTATTCATTCACAGCCCTGTACATAAAACACACATCAAAGAGTGGAATATAGTGAAATCTCCAGCTTGCTTGCCATGGGACATCCATGGTATGCCGTTTAAGATAAAAATTAGAAGAGAAATTTCACTGGTATACCAAATGACATAGAAAAAAGAAACTAAAAACATTAAAACTAAATCATCAAATATGTACTCGAGAACATAAATACACATTTGAATTTAAAACAAACTTAATGTCACAAGTCATGAAATATTCAGAACCTGGGAGGCAGAGCAGTTGAGATGAAAATATAGGCATGAAGAACAAAGTTGAATAATATATCACCACAAAATAAACTACCAATGCTGGAAATCTAAAATAAAAACAGAAAATGGTGGAAATATTCAACAAATCAGGCCACATCTGTAGAAAGAGAAACAGAGTTAACTAAATAAACATAATATTAAATAATCAGAGTCAGGGTCATACAGCACAGAAACATGCCCTTTGGCCCAACTTGCCCATGCCAACCAAGATGCCCCACTATGCTGGTCCCACGTGCCCACATTTGGCCCATATCCCTCTAAATCTTTCCGATACATGTACCTGTCCAAATGTCTTTAAAATGTTATTGTATCTGCCTCAACTATCTCCTCTGCCAGTTCCATACATCCACCACCCTCTGAGAAAAAGTTGCCCCTCAGATTCCTATTAAATCTTTCCCCTCCCACTCTAAACCAAAGTTATATACATGAAGGCTTTTGATAAGGTCCCTCGTGTTAGGTTGATCCAGAAGATTAAGATGTACGGGATTCACAATGACTTACTCTTATGGATTCCAAGCTGGCTTATTCATAAAAGACAGAGGGTTCTGGGGGATATTCTGGCTAGAGGTGGAAGTTAGTGATAATGAAATCAAGGAATTCTGCATGGGTGCTGTTGTCGATGTACCCAGAAATAGAGTTGTGAGATGGTCCAGTGTATGCTTGGACCAGGACTGTATGACCCCAGCTATTTACGATATACATTAATGACTTAGACGAAGGGATTAAAAGTACCATTAGCAAATTTGCAGATGATACTAAACTGGGGGGTAGTGTGAATTGTGAGGAAGAAGCAATAAGGCTGCAGGGTGACTTGGACAGGTTGTGTGAGTCGGCGGATACATGGCAGATGCAGTTTAATGTAGATAAGTGTGAGGTTATTCACTTTGGAAGTAAGAATAGAAAGGCAGATTATTATCTGAATGGTGTCAAGTTAGGAGGAGGGGGAGTTCAACGAGATCTGGGTGTCCTAGTGCATCAGTCAATGAAAGGAAGCATGCAGGTACAGCAGGCAGTGAAGAAAGCCAATGGAATGTTGGCCTTCATAACAAGAGGAGTTGAGTATAGGAGCAAAGAGGTCCTTCTACAGTTGTACCGGGCCCTGGTGAGACCGCACCTGGAGTACTGTGTGCAGTTTTGGTCTCCAAATTTGAGGAAGGATATTCTTGCTATGGAGGGCGTGCAGCGTAGGTTCACTAGGTTAATTCCCGGAATGGCGGGACTGTCGTATGTTGAAAGGCTGGAGCGATTGGGCTTGTATACACTGGAATTTAGAAGGATGAGGGGGGATCTTATTGAAACATATAAGATAATTAAGGGATTGGACACATTAGAGGCAGGAAACATGTTCCCAATGTTGGGGGAGTCCAGAACAAGGGGCCACAGTTTAAGAATAAGGGGTAGGCTATTTAGAATGGAGATGAGGAAGAACTTTTTCAGTCAGAGAGTGGTGAAGGTGTGGAATTCTCTGCCTCAGAAGGCAGTGGAGGCCAGTTCGTTGGATGCTTTCAAGAGAGAGCTGGATAGAGCTCTTAAGGATAGCGGAGTGAGGGGGTATGGGGAGAAGGCAGGAACGGGGTACTGATTGAGAGTGATCAGCCATGATCGCATTGAATGGCGGTGCTGGCTCGAAGGGCTGAATGGCCTACTCCTGCACCTATTGTCTATTGTCTATTGTCTATAAAAGGCAGGCATAGTTGGGGCCCATTCGAGTCCCCAAGGAAGAAAGTGAGAGCAGTCAAAAGAGACTTTGTTGAGGGTGAGGACAAGCTCTGCCAGGAGGTGGAGAGTGTTAGTGGAGGGAAACTGGTCGGGTCTCTGATCAGGGAAGAATCGGAGGGCCTTGATATCTTCCTGGTGGAGGATGGAGGTCGAAAGGGACAGGACGTCCATGGTAAAGATGCAGCAATTGGGGCCTAGGGATTGAAAGTTATTGAAGAGTTGGTGGGCCTGTGAGACGTCTCGGATGTTGGTAGGATGGGACTGGAATTATAATGTTGGAGGCTGTGAGGGAGGTTCACCAGAAGTAATGAGATCAGCAACAGTGTGAGAGATGTGGCCTGATATTCAGGCCATGTGGGATCAAGGCCATGGGGTAGGTATGAGGAGGCATCCGAGAGCTGGCACCAAGCCTCAGCATGGTGGAGGTCAGCTTGCTACACCACAACGGCACCTCCGTTGTCGGTGGGTTTAATAACAAAGTTGGGATTGTTGCTGAGTGTGCGGAGGGCTGTGCGTTCAGATTTGCGTGGATAAGGGGAGTGGAGAAGTCAAGACGGTTAATGACACCCCGGCAGTTGGAAATGAAGAGGTCCAGAGAGGTCCACAAATGTTAGGCTCACTGGTCTATCGTTCCCAGGCTTTTCCTTACAGCCCTTCTTAAATAGAGTCACAACATTGGCCACCCTCCGGCACTTCACCCATGTCTAGTGATACCTGGACATAGACAATAGGTGCAGGAGGAGGCCATTCGGCCCTTCGAGCCAGCACCGCCATTCAATGTGATCATGGTTGATCATCCACAATCAGTACTCCGTTCCTGCCTTCTCCCCATGTCCCTTGATTCCGCTAGCCCTAAGAGCTCGATCTAACTCTCTTTTGAATGCATCCAGTGAATCGGCCTCCACTGCCTTCTGTGGCAGAGAATTCCACAAATTAACAACTCTCTGGGTGAAAAGGTTTTTCCTCATCTCAGTTTTAAATGGCCTACCCCTTATTCTTAAACTGTGGCCCCTGGCTCTGGACTCCCCCTACATCGGGGACATGTTTCCTGCATCTAGTGTATCCAATCCCCTAATAATTTTATATGTTTCTATAAGATCACCTCTCATCCTTCTAAATTCCAGTGTATACAAGCCCAGTCGCTCCATTCTTTCATCATATGACAGTCCAGCCATCCCAGGAATTAACCTCGTGAACCTACGCCGCACTCCCTCAATAGCAAGATTGTCCTTCCTCCAATTTGGAGACCAAAACTCAACACAGTACTCCAGGTGTAGTCTCACCAGGCCCCTGTACAACTGCAGAAGGACCTCTTTGCTCCTATACTCAACTCCTCTCGTTCTGAAGGCCAACATGCCATAAGCTTTCTTCACTGCCTGCTGTAATTGCATGCTTACTTTCAGTGACTGATGTACAAGGACACCAAAGTCTCGTTGTAGGTCCCCTTTTCCTAACCTGACACCATTCAGATAATAATCTGCCTTCCTGTTCTTGCCACCAAAGTGGATAACCTCACATTTATCCACATTATACTGTACCTGCCATGCATCTGCCCACTCACCCAACCTGTCCAAGTCACCCTGCAACTTCATAGCATCCTCTTCATGAATAAGGTTATCGGCCAAGTATGTGCATATACAAGGAATGTGCCTTGGTGCTCTGCTCACAAATGACAACACAAACATATATTTAACAATTAAGAATAAAGCATAACCACATCAAAACAATAAGGATACAACATTATTGTTCAATTGCAACACTGACACTTCCGATTTAATCTTCTCCTTCTCAAATTAAAGATTAAAACTAATCATATTATGATCACTACCTCCAAGCGGTTCCTTTACCTCGAGTTCTCTTATCAAATCTGGTTCATTGGACAATACTAAATCCAGAATTGCCTTTTCTCTGGTAGGCTCCATTACAAGCTGCTCTAAGAATCCATCTCGGAGGCACTCTACAAACTCTCTTTCTTGGGATTCCTCCCTATCCTGGATCAGTCCAATCAACGTTGTGACATCTGCAAACTTGAGGAGCTTGACAGAGGTGTCTGTGGAGGTGCAGTCGTTGGTGTAGAGAGAGTAAAGGAGAGGGGAGAGTACGCAGCCTTGTGGTGCTCCTATGCTGAGGGTCTGCGGGTTCATAGTTCACACTGCCATCCAACTTTGTGTCATCTGTAAATTTGCTAATGTTACTTTTAATTCCTTCACCTAAATCATTAATGTATATTGTAAAAAGCTGTGGTCCCAGCACCGAGCCTTGCGGCACCCTACTAGTCACTGCCTGCCATTCCGAAAAGGACCCGTTAATCCCTACTCTTTACTTCCTGTCTGCCAACAGATTACGAGGGGAATAGATAGGCAAATTGCAGTCTTTTACCAGAGATGGGGAATCAAGAACCAGAGGACATGGGTTTAAGATGACAGGGGAAATATTTAATAGGAATCTGACGAGCAACTTTTTCACCATTTGTGGATATATGGAACAAGCTGCCAGAGGAGGTATTTGAGGCAGATACGAAACAACATTTAAAAAGACATTTAGACATGTTCATGGATAGGAACGGTTTAAAGGGATATGAGCCAAACACACGTAGGTGGGACTAGTGTAGATGGGGCATCTTGGTCGGCATGGGCAAATTCCGCTCAAGGGCCCGTTTCTGTGCTGAATGACTCTGAGACCCAAAGAGGTCAGGTAGCATCCATGGAAATGGAAACAAGGATAACGTTTCAGAATAAATTCGTACTTTGAGGTTCCAATTTTGCTGCTATTTGCCAGTTAACATTTTCCACTATGTGAGCCCTTTATTCAGCTTTGAATGCAATGTTCATACTCAAGAAACTCAAAAGAACAAACCTGCACTAATACAGCACGTTCCACAATCGCAAGGTTAAAGTAATGCATCTGAAGTGCAGTAACTACTGCAATAAGATTCCATAAATTACACTAATTGAATGTTAAAAGATGCCAAAAGATGCCAAGATGCCAAAAGACGTTCATTGTCTTCCTCTCATTATGTCTAAATGAGAGAAAAGACTGGCCTTGTTTCTAAGCTTATCATTCAAAAGTGACGTGCTTTTTGCAGAGAAGTAGTTTCTTGGTTTTCAGAGACAGGGTGGATGTCAAGTTTCTATAAAGTTGCCAGAAGCTCCTCTGTAGAGGTAACTTTAATTAATGTCGCCTCGTTTCACCCAATGCATCAGCAAAGAGTCGGTTTACATTACCTGCCAAAGTGGGATTTTAACACGCGACTTTCAAACCCAGAAAAGTGAGCAAAGAAGGGAAAAGTTCTATCATCGACTTAATGGTCGCATACGACACCAACCATTGAACCTGTCCACATCTTATCCTCTCTGGTTTAACCATGCCAAGCTTCAATAAAAAACAAACTGCTGGAAGAACTCTGAGTCAAGCAGCATCTGTGGGGCGGAAGAGAGGAACTGTCAACGTTTCCGTTTCGGGACAATATCCTGCATCAGTACTGAGAATGGAAGGGAAGATATAAATGGGGGAGGATTAGGTGCAGACAAGGGCTGTAGACAATGGGTTTTAATTTTAAAAAAACAAATTGCGGAAGGAACTCGCTGGTTCAAGCAGCATCTGAGGGGAGTAGAAAGAGGAACCGTCAACATTTCCGCTTCGGATCGATACTCTGCATCAGGATTGAGTATGGAAGGGAATGTACTCAGTGTAGGGAGGGGGAGGAGGAGCAGACAAAGGCCAGTAGGCAATGGGTGCCTTAGTAAGAGAGGGACTCTCAGAACTCTCAAAGGAAAAAAATACTTCTTCAAAGCCAGCATATTGTGAATAGACTTTGCAGAGTAGTAGTAAAATGGAGACACAAGAGACTGCTAGTGCTGGAATCTGGAGCAAAACAAACTGCTGGAGGAACTCGGGTCAACTGAACTATTCTTCCAGCAGTTTATTAATTGCTTCAGATTCCAGCACCTGCAGTCTCGTGTTTCCAGCTTCAATAAGCCTGCTCTTTTCCGCAGAAGTGATTTCAGTTGGCTTCTTCAGTAAACACTCTAATTGGTAAGGCAAGGTCCTTCAAATCTGATTCCTAATCTGTACAGTTAGCTGATCTCATCTGGAAAGTTAGCCTCCATGACCCAGATTAAAGCAAAAGAATTAACTCCTGATCACTGTTTAGCACATTCTGCTGGAGAGGCATAATCACAAATGTAATGGAGAAGATTTAGTCTGAACTCCAATATTATTGCAACTTAACATACACTATGCCGATCTATAATTGTAAAATGACATATGGAGCATGGTTCAAGAGAATTGTAATGTATGTTGAATGCTTCATTTGAATGGTTGATGATAATCCAGCATGAGATACTCATTCAGGAAGGGTAGGGGAAGGAGGGCAGTGGAAGGGGTAGAAAATTTGGTAAGGAATGCGTGAAAAAAGTTGCAGTTTTAAAACTTACAATCAACCAATTCTTTTTCTCCCTCACCAATATGCAGAAAATAATTCTGACTAAAGTGGAAAGTGGAATAAGATGGAAAAGCAGGTGTAAATTCAATGCTATTGCTAACATTATCTTGCTGCCCATCCCATTTCGCTCAAAGGCACTACTCCCTGGTATTGAAAACATCTTAAAGCATTATCAAGCAGTGAAAGGGGTTTTAAACGACACTGTATGGGATTGGCCTCTGCGGGCCGTCCTCCTCCCCAGCATATCAGAATTAAAGTAACACCTTTATAGACAATAGGTGCAGGAGTAGGCCATTCGACCCTTCGAGCCAGCACCACCATTCAATGTGATCATGGTTGATCATTCTCAATCAGTACCCCGTTCCTGCCTTCTCCCCATACCCCCTTTAATGGGCAATCCAAAAATAAGATAAAGGTGCAATTGTTTGAGTTTTAAGTTGTAGCTGCCATCCAAAAAGTACATTAAGCTGTCAATTCAGACAAAATTACAAGTAATGCATGTTCTCGTCCCCTCAACTCCCGTCTCCCATCTCCCCACCCCCACCCCACTTCCCTCCCACCCCCACCCCTCCCACCCCTCTCTGCTTGTCCTGCTGAGTTCCTTCAGCCACTTTTTTTGGTCGTTTGCAGCATCCAGTCTCTTGTGTCTCCATAATTACAAATAATTCCATTCACCTTAAAAAAAGTTCCTCTGTGAGTAATTGTGACAACATGTACATATACATTGTATTCATCATAAATCACTTATCTTTAGATACATTGTGGAACACCATTTTGCGCTTCCCCACTGACACACAGAAAGTGGGCTTTCACTTCACACCAAAGTCTAGCTATCATCAGCACCAAAGATGGCTGTCACTTGCAGCATTTATTGTCACCGATTAGCATGAAGGTAAATATAATTTTATGTCATTTTTAAACCAGATCGCAAAAGTGTATATAACCCACCAGAACAGGCACCATCTGACTCAAACGTTTAGACACGATTTTCATTTGCCCATGCCTTACCATATTCAGACATGTCTTAGCCAACTGTACCAGTGAAAATTAAAACCATGTGAATGAAGCAAACAACCGTTTGTTAAATCTATTAGTCATGCAGCACAGAAACAGGCCTCTTCGACCCAACTCGCTCATGCTGATTAAGATGCCCCATCTACATTAGTCCTACTTGCCCGCGTTTGGCCCTCATGCCTCTAATCCATGTACCTGTCCAAGTCTTTTAAATGCTGTTATAGTGCCTGCCTCAACTACTTCCTCTGCCAGCTCATTCCATATACCCACCATTGAGTGAAAAAGTTGTCCTTAAAAATTATTTTTTTCAGAATCTCAGCTGATGCGAGAAAATAGCTTTATGCTTTACTCAAGGTGAATCTTTTCCAGAATATGAAGCACTGCCACTGCAGACCCAGTGCACTGCCGTTCAGGCAAGGAAAATTCGCCCTTCCAAAATTCAAAAACCAATACCCCAAGATACAGAATAAAATTCCCTTTACGTTGAAAATGTAAATAAACATACGTTTTATTCCCCAACTAGTGTTGCGGAAAAATCTTAATAGACTATTTTCCAGGAATACAACCTTTCCCACACCCCATCCCTAAACCAGGTAATTTATAATGCAGATAGATGCAAAATGCTGGATTAACTCTGTGGGTCAGGCAGCATCTCTGGAGAAAAGGAGTAGGTGATGCTTTGAGTCAGAACTGTTCTTCAAAAGGAGGGTTCTGACCTGAAGCGTCACCTATTCCTTTTCTGCAGAGATGCTGTCTGAGCCGCTGGGTTACTCCATATTGTGTCTATCTAATGGTGTAACCCAACAGCTGCAGGTCCTTCCCACAAACCTGTAATGCCGTGTAGCTACATAATCCTTGTCGGGAAAGAAGATGGGAAAGCAAGTAGGTATCATGCTAGTGGTAGAATTGAGAAAATTAGTAAAATTCATGCAGATAAACTAAACATGTAACAAGCAACAGAGAACTGTGAAAACCACTGCAACTCTCCCGAGATGCTGCCTGACCCGCTGAGTTACACCAGCATTTTGTGTCTACCTTCAATTTAAACCGGCATCTGCAGTTCTTTCCTACACAAAACCACTGCAACTTTCTTCTCAGAATGTTGGCACTACATAATAGAGTGGCGGGGAGGGAGGGGGGGGGGGGGGGGGGGATAGCATCTCTAGATACCATACATAGTTTTTTGTTTACACCACTGAATTTTGCTATGATTTTAAGTGTTATGCAACTTTTGGCAGTGTACAACAAATGCATTCAAAGAAAATAAATGTAATAGACACAAAATGCTGGAGTAACCCAGCGGGTCAGGCAGCATAGAAACATAGAAAATAGGTGCAGGAGTAGGCCATTCGGCCCTTCGAGCCTGCACCGCCATTCAATATGATCATGGCTGATCATCCAGCTCAGTAACCTGTACCTGCCTTCTCTCCATACCCCCTGATCCCTTTAGCCACAAGGGCCACATCTAACTCCCTCTTAAATATAGCCAATGAACTGGCCTCAACTACCTTCTGTGGCAGAGAATTCCACAGACTCACCACTCTCTGTGTGAAGAAATGTTTTCTCATCTCGGTCCTAAAAGACTTCCCCCTTATCCTTAAGCTGTGACCCCTGGTTCTGGACTTCCCCAACATCGGGAACAAACTTCCCGCATCTAGCCTCTCCAACCCCTTAAGAATTTTATATGTTTCAATAAGATCCCCCCTCAGTCTTCTAAATTCCAGCGAGTATAAGCCTAGTCTATCCAGTCTTTCTTCATATGAAAGTCCTGCCATCCCAGGGATCAATCTGGTGAACCTTCTCTGTACTCCCTCTAAGGCTAGAATGTCTTTCCTCAGGTTAGGAGACCAAAACTGTACACAATACTCCAGGTGCGGTCTCACCAAGGCCCTGTACAACTGCAGCAGAACCTCCCTGCTCCTATACTCAAATCCTCTTGCTATGAATGCTAACATACCATTCGCTTTCTTCACTGCCTGCTGCACCTGCACGCTTGCTTTCAATGACTGGTGCACCATGACACCCAGGTCACGTTGCATCTCCCCTTTTCCTAATTGGCCACCATTCAGGTAATACTCTGCTTTCCTGTTCTTGCCGCCAAAGTGGATAACCTCACATTTATCCACATTATATTGCATCTGCCATGCATTTGCCCACTCTCCTAATCTATCCAAGTCACTCTGCAGCCTCCTAGCATCCTCCTCGCAGCTAACACTGCCACCCAGCTTCGTGTCATCCACAAACTTAGAGATGTTCCAGGACCCAATGAGTTAATCCAGCATTTTGTGTCTATCTTTGGTGTAAACCAGTATCTGCAGTTCCTTCCTACAGAATAAATATAATTTTGGTTTCTCTGACATTTCCGTTTATCATGCTCCAATTTGTGGCATTTCTGTGTAGGTTTTGTTCAGTTGAGAAACAAATACTGATTTGCAAGCAACATTTTTGATTAAAGTTCTCATTCTCTTTGTCTCCCAACTACACGGCTAAACCACATGTGTTAACATAGAACATAAGAGTATAGCACAGGACAGGCCCTTCGGCCTACAATGTTTGTGCTGAACATAATGTCAATTTAAACTGATCTCATCTGCCTGTACATGATCCATATCCCTCTATTCCCCGCACTTCCATGTGCCTATTTATAAGCCTCTTAAACTATCGTATCCGCCTCCACACCACCCCTGGCAATGTGTTCCAGGCCCCCAACTAATCTGTGTAAACAACTTGCCCTACTCATCTCCATGAAACTTCCGCCCTCTCACCTTACAGCTACACCCGCTAGTGTTGCACATTCCCACCCTGGGAAAAGGGTTCTGACCGTCAACTCAATACTGTATTTGCCTCTCATCATTTAATATATGTCTGTCAAATCAGGTTTCGCTTTAGGCCCTGCTAACAGCATCCAGATTCACAAGGTAGCAGCAAAAGTGTGTTGAAAGATTAATCCCAGCTCAATTTAGTTCTGACATACAAATGCCCCTTTCTCCACTTAATACAGCATCAAATGACTAAACAAAAAGTGTAAAATCCTTTGATGCCTGAAATTCAAATGCAGCTCAGCATAAACTAGACAAGATTCATTTCCCCTTTTCCTCTCAAATGTCTCTTTCCTTTTTCCTAATGGTCCATCAGTAAGTGAATCCATAAATGCCTGTAGCCTCCAGTACTTTGGACAATTTCAAGAATTAGCATCACATATGTTGAATACAGCAGAGCTTCACAATTACAGATCAATCTTCCTTGTTCAATATCCACGCTGCAACAGGTGTCAATGAATATCATCTGCTACTTTGCTGAATTTTCTCCCTTTTAGTTCAATGGTACCGTGAATGGGGCTTGCATTTCATTCATTCCCAGTATAACTTCCAGCTGTCCACCTCATTGCTCAAGTGTACTGAGGTACAGTGAAAAACTTTTGTTTGTGTGCCATCCAATCAAAGACTATACATAAATACAATCAAGCTGTCCACAGTGCACAGATAAAGGATAAAAGGTACAGCGTTTAGTGCAAGATATAACACTGAAGTCCGATTAAGTCAGATTAAAGATAGTTCAAAGGTCTCCAATGAGATAGAAGGGAGATCAGGACCGCACTCTAGCTGATATGGGGATCGTTCAGTTGCCTGATAACGTGGGAAGAAACTGTCCCTGAATCTGGAAGTATGCATTTTTAAACTTCTGTATCTCTTGTCTGATGGGGAAGGGAGCAGAGGGAGTGACCCGGGGTGAGATTGTCCTTGATTATATTGGTGGCCCTGCCGAGGCAGCGTGAAGTGGTCAATGGAAGGGAGGCTGGGTTGTATGATAGTCCGGGCTGCGTCCACAACTCTCTGCAATTTCTTGCGGTCTTGGATGGAGTCATCCAGGCTGTGATGCAGCCCGATAAAATGATTTCTATGGCATATCTGTAAAAGTTGGTGACAGTTGTTGGGGACATACCGAACATCCTAAGCTAGAAATGGAGGGTTGGAAATACTTACAAATCAGTCTGCTGCTTTACTTGAGATGAAAATTATAACAGGCTCTGCCTGTCTGTCCTGCCATTCAATGGATGATCTATGCTGGTCTCAGATTTCCTTAAGCAATTCCCCCATCTTTGAAATGTTTATCTCAATCCACTTTAATATATCTCATGATTTGAACTCCATGACCCTGGAGAAAATCTCAGATTCATTATCCCCAGAGAAGTAATTTCTACACACCATAAATTTTAAATAATAGATACATTTTGTAGCTATGTCCCTTTGTTCATAACTCTCCCACGATGGAAACACCTGTCAAGCCTCCCAAGGACCCAGGTTTGAAGGTCACACCTCATACTTTGAAACGCCAAGGAATGCAGGGCCAAAGTCTCTAGGAGGTGCTGTAAATATAGATGGTACACCTTGCAGCAGTGGAAGGAGTGGTCTCTGGTGTAGTGGGAGTGAGTGGACATTTGAGGATGTTGTCACAATTCTTCAGTGTTGCTGGAGCTGCACCCATCCAGGGATGTGCAAAGTATTCCAGCATAATTTTAACATACATGATGGAAAAGCATTGGGGAAATGCATTGGGGAAAAAGAGACAAATTACTCACTGAAGAATACCCAACCTATATGTACCTCTGGTATTTGTGACAGATCCAGTTTAGTTTGAACCCCTAGGGTATTAATGCTTTATGAATTAGCCTTGCCATGGGATCAAACTTCTTCTGAAGAGATGGTCCCTAAATTCCGCTTATGTGGCACCCTCGGCATTTGCCGATTATGTCCATGCATCAACGTTGTCCAGTTGGAGTAACTCCAGCCTTTTGTGTCTGTCTTCAGTTTAAGCCAGCATCTGCAGTTCCTCCCTACACACAATGTTGTCAGGTTCTTGTTGCATCCAGGCATGTACTATCTATTGAAGATTGTAAAGGGAATTGAACACTGCAATCATCCCCACTTTGGCCATTAAGCTAGATGAAAAGCCATTGAAAATTAAAAATATTTCTTCAATAACAATAAAAGGGCAGTGCTTTACATAAAAAGAGTGCTTTAGTAACTCAGTGGGTCAGGCAGCATCTCTGGAGAACATGGGTCAGTCAGAATCTGAAACATCACATATCCATGTTCTTCAGAGATACTAAGTTATTACATTTGCCTTTTTTGTAAACCAGCATCTGCAGTTCCTTGTTTCTGCAGTGCTTTATAAACAGGGCTGTGGAGTCAGAATTGTCGAGTCGGAGTCGGAGTAATTTTAGTGCTGCTGGAGTTGGAGTCGGTAAAAAAGTACCGACTCCGACTTCAACATAACTTTCAGAGACTACGTAAATCAGAAAATTTTAATCAATACAAACCATAATTTCTACTTTCAGCTTGACACAATATTCTGGGTTAAAAGGTTAGTAAGGGGTTGGGTAAAGAAGGAAAAATATAGGTCAGGGCTCATTTAGGTAAAAGTATAGTAAACACCGGCTAACCTAAACTAACCTGCACCCCCTCGACCCCCTCTTTAACCTAACCTAAACTACCAGGGGGGGCTGCATCCCCTTGACGCCCCCGTTAACCCTCCTAAACCCTTAAAACAAATTTCCTCAAATCATTTAATTATTACCAATGAATAGAGACTACTAAAGTGAGTTAGTAAAAGTAAGTAAAGTATGTCAGGTATTATACCTAAGGGTCGGAGTCAGGGACACAAGAAATCAAGGAGTCGGAGTCGGGTGTTTTGGGTATTGACTCCACAGCCCTGTTTATAAAGCCTTTATATTTTACGAAAAAGATTCTCCAAGCACCCTGGCCTTATACTGGACCTTTTTTTTCCCAGACAAGTCACTGAATTTAATTTTAATCAAGTTTCATTCAAGCAGATGATACCATACACAAGTACATGCATGCATGCATACATACATACATAAAGGGAAAACACAGAATGTGTGGTACACAGTGTTACAGCTGCAGAGAAAATGCAGATACAAAAGGTGGGTTGGGAGATCAAAATTCATATTCACATTTGAGAGGGCCATTCAAATGTCTGATAACAGCAGGAAGAAATGATGTTCTCTAGTCTGATGGTCCGTCCTTTCAACCTTTATCTTTTGTGCAAAAGGAAAGGGGTGTAGTGTATGACCAGGGTAGGAAGAGTCCTTGATTATTTTTTCCACTTCCTAGTGACATCCATACCAGCTATACGTATTATGTATTTTAAATATGTTTAAAGAGAAAAAGCAACAAATTACAAGAATTCAGTCAGTTTAAAAAAATCTTTGAAATCAAAGACTTCTTACATTTCTTGATCAGAAATTTGAGAAAGCTAAGACTCCTTCAGATCAACTTCAATACACTGCAGACTCAATTCCCAATTTCCCCCTGAACTCAACTCATCTCAAAGATTAAACGCAGACATAAAATGTTAAGAGTAACTCAGCGGGTCAGGCAACATCTCTGTAGAAAAGGAATAGGTGACATTTCGGCTCAGAACCATTCTTCAGACGACCCAAAATGTCACTTATTCATTTTCTCCAGAGATCCTGCCTTACCTGCTGAGTTACCCCAGCATTTTGTTTCTATCTTCAGTATAAACCAGAATCCGCAATTCCTTCCTGCTCCTCTCAAAGATGAACTCTGCCTATCACCCCACCTCCACAAAGCTTCAGCCTTAATGGTGCTAAAGCCCTCAATACACCCATGTCGCAAGACTCCACAAATGCAACACTGCAGCTTTACTTTTAAACTCCACTCACCATAAAGATCAGGTTGCCTAAAGTTTAGCTGTCCACATCCTAGCTGCACTTACCACTATCTAATTAACCCCATCATCAATAATGGATCTCTGCTTCCAAAGCCAAAAATATCTTTCCTCCTTGTTTAAATTGTAAAATGACTTGAAGAGATTTGTTACAGTACAATAAGGGTGTTATGTCATGCAGAACAAGGCTTTAAAGCCATTAGTTTATAATGACTGAATAAATCAAATTCTATTTTTACTACAAGGTATTCTAAGACTTTCCCCAGTGCCCTGGGGATTGAATTCCTCAATGCTGTCTACCACCCTCTGAATAAGTGCCCCTTATTTCCTATTTTTATCTTCTCCATGCCTTTAAAATGTTCCTCTCTCACAATTGTTACTTTACATATATACACAGCATGGCAGTAATGTTTTGCAAGTATAAATCATTCTTACAGACTTCAAATTTGATGATTTAATTTATTGTTTGCAGAAGTCCAGCAATATGTGATAAGACAGAAAGTCATGCAGTACAGAAACAGGCCCTTCAGCCCAACTCATCCATGCCGACCAAGATGCCACATCTAAGCTACCCCCATTTGCCCATGTTTGTCCCATATCGCTGCAAACCTTTCCTATCCATGTATCTGTCCTAATGTCTTTTGAGTGTTGTAATTTCCTCCGGCAGCTTGTTCCATATGCTCACCTCACTCTCTCCAGCTTAATGGCATCTTTCCTACAGCAGGATGACCAAAACTGAACACAATATTGGTTCCATCCACTGAGATCCACTGGATCTCCCAGTTGCTAACCATTTTCATTCCCCTTCCCATTCTCATGCTGACCTTCCTGTCCTCCATTGCCAGAGTGAGGCTACACACAAACCAGCATCTGCAGTTCCTTCCTACACACTTTCTGTTCTAGGTCTCCTCCATTGTCAGATTGAGGCTTAAAGCAAATTTGAGGAACAGCATCTCATATTTTGCTTGGGCAGTTTACAACCCAGTGGCATTAATCTGATTTCTCTAATTTCAAGTAACCCCTGCATTCCCTCTCTCTCCATCCCTCCCCCACCCAAGTTGCACCAGCTTCTCGTTCTCACCCAGCAAACAGCTAACAATAGCATGTTTCTTTTATCATCATTCCTTTTTTGCATCTTTCATTCATTTGTTCCATATCTCTCTTCATCATCTTCTATATCTCTCATTTCCCTTTCCCCTGACTAGTCTGAAGAAGGGTCTCAACCCGAAACATCACCCATTCCATCTCCCCAGAGATGCTGCCTGTCCTGCTGAATTACTCCAGCATTTTGTGTCTATCTCCTACACCTGTTCCTCTTATCTCTGGCCTTTATTCTAATCATCTGCCTGATAACCCCCTCTTGCACATGACGACCCAATACCTGCCACACTCTCCCGCCTCTCCCCTTTTCCAGCTTTCTTCTCCCCTCTCACTACAATCAGTCTGAAAATGGGTCTCAACCCAAAACTTCACCTATCCATGTTCTCTAGAGTTGCTGCCTGGCCTGCTGAGTTACTCCAGTGCCTTGTGTCCTTTTGTGTATTAACCAACATCTGCAGTTCTTTGTTTCTACAAATTCAAAGTATGGCCTCACCAACTCCAAAAAATTCAAGCACGTAGAATTCAGAAAGTGAAGCATTCACTGCTCCACCCCAACTATATCAAACTAGTAAAACATAAAGGATCTGCAGATGTTGGTTTATACCGAAGATAGACACAAAATGCTGGAGTAACCCAGCAAGTCGGGCAGCATCTACCAAACCAGTACATCCATTACTGAATCCTTAATACAATCACCACTGGAATCAAAGCAGATGACCTCTTTCACCAATGATCAGACAGCCTCAAGCACAGCATGAACTCCAGCATCCCAAGGTACTCCAGACTAAAGTGACCAGTTCTTCAATTAGCACAAAGGCCACACCTTTTCAACATATACAAACTCACCTCTGCCTCCATCAGGTGAGCAACAGGAAGTAAAAATTGACAGCTCATTTCTCCTGTCTACAAAGGTCTCAACCATCACCTCAGCCCTTCTCACAGGTAATAATAAAAATCTGCATCTCAGAACTTTTAATAACTTTAATATTTTAAACAGTCAACAAGTTACATTAATTTAGTTTAGAGATACAGCGTGGAAGCAGACCCTTCAGCCCACCGAGTCAGCGATCCCCGCACATTAACACTATCCTACACACACACACACACGAGACAATTTTCATTTATACCAAGCCAATTAGCTTATAAACCTGTACATCTTTGTCGTGTGGGAGGAAACTGAAGATCTCAGAAAAAACTCACACAGGTCACGGGGCGAACATACAAACTCCATGGGGTCAAACCCGGGTCTCTGGCACTTTGAGGAAGTAACTCTACCGCTGCACTACCGTGCCGAATTAGAGCTTGTTAGAAAATTTCAAATTATAAACTGTTCATTTTAAAAAGGAAAATATCCGAAATCATTCAGAAAGCATCGGGATATTTTAACTTTTACTCAAACAATGAAGCGTCTAGTTTTAGTTTTGAGATACAGCGAGGAAACAAACCCTTTGGCTGACCGAGTCCGCACCAACCAACCATCACCCGTACACTAATTCTATCCTACAAACTACAGGCAATTTACAGAAGCCAATTAACCTACAAACGCACACAGCTTTGGAATGTGGGAGGCACCCAGAGAAAACCCAAGCAGGTCACAGGGAGAACCTACAAACTCTGTAGACAGCATCCGTAGACAGGAGCGAACATGGGTCTCTGGCGCTGTAAGGCAACAGCTCGACCGCTGTGCCACGGTACTGCCCTCTATAGAATTCAAATGCAGGAGCTAAGAGCTGATATAAAACCTCAATCTCTCTCTCTCTCTCTCCTTCAAACACAGAGACACACTCCAAAACTTGACACAGTGCTGGAGTAGCTCAGCGGAGATGCTGCCTGACTTGCTGAGTTACTCCAGCATTTCACTTTTTTTTGGTAAATTTCTGCAGTTCCTTGTCTACAAATTCCAAAACTATACGTGAATAAAATTGCTGAGATTTACTCTTTAACTTTAGAAACAGAGAAACATACAAAATAGGTGCAGGAGGAGGCCAATAGGTCCTTAGAGCCAACACCGCCATTGATTGTGATCGTGGCTGATCGTCCCGAATCAATACCCCGTGCCTGCCTTCTCCCCATATCCCTTGATTCCACTAGCCCCTAGAGCTCTATCTAACTCTCTCTTAAAACCATCCAGTGATTTGGCTTCCACTGCCCTCTGTGGCAGAGAATTCCACAAATTCACAACTCTCTGGGTGAAAAAGTTTTTTCTCACCCAGTTTTAAATGGCCTCCCCTTTATTCTAAGACTGTGGCCCCTGGTTCTGGACTCGCCCAACATTGGGAACATTTTTCCTGCATCTAGCTTGTCCAGTCCTTTTATAACTTTATATGTTTCTATAAGATCCCCTCTCATCCTTCTAAACTCCAGTGAATACAAACCTAGTTTTTTCAATCTTTCCTCATATGTCAGTCCCGCCATCCCAGGGATCAATCTCGTGAGCCTATGCTGCACTGCCTCAATTAGAAGGATGTCCATCCTCAAATTAGGAGACCAAAACTGTACACAATACTCCAGATGTGGTCTTACCAGGGCCCTATATAACTGCAGAAGAACCTCTTTACTCCTATACTGAAATCCTCTTGTTATGAAGGCCAACATTCCATTAGCTTTCTTCACTGCCTGCTGTACCTGCACGCCAACTTTCAGTGACTGGTGTACAAGGACTCCCAGGCCTCCCCCTTACCTAACCTAACTCCATTGAGATAATAATCTGCCTCCTTGTTTCTGCCGCCAAAGTGGATAACCTCACATTTATCTATATTATACTGCATCTGCCACGCATCTGCCCACTCACTCAAGCTGTCCAGGTCACCCTGCAACCTCCTAACATCCTCTTCACTGTTTACACTGCCACCCAGCTTTGTGTCATCCGCAAACTTGCTAGTGTTGCTTCTAATTCCCTCTTCCAAATCATTAATATATATGGTAAACAGTTACGGCCCCAACACCGAGCCTTGCGGCACTTCACTCGCCACTGCCTGCTTCTGAAAAGGACCCGTTTACTCTTACTCTTTGCGTCCTGTCTGCCAACCAATTTTCTATCCATGTCAACACCCTACCCCCAATACCATGTGCTCTAATTTGAGTCACCAATCTCCCATGCGGGACCTTATCAAAGGCTTTCTGAAAGTCTAGTTACACTATATCCACTGGCTCCCCCTTCATTCATTTTACTTTTCACGTTCTCAAAAAATTCCAGAAGATTAGTCAAGCATGATTTCCCTTTCATAAATCCATGCTGAGTTGAACTTTGTATTGAACACTCATTTTGCTTTCAGCTCAAGTTCAATTCTTGACAATGAATGAAACTCTAGAGCAGCCAGCCCTTCCTAAACACGTCTAATATTCACTCCCACCCAAGATTTCCATATGTAACGTCAAATCTGGGAAATTTCTGCTGTGTATATTTTACCACAACAACACAATGAGTTATGAGGAAATATACTCATCAACTTCCTGTATCCTCAATTTTCGCATCATTTCTCCAAATGGTAAAAATGGTTACAACTGTTTGATTGAGTATCTTCCCATACAGCAAGTTATGTAATGAAGTAGAGAAACTTGTCAGCCTCCAGAATTGAATGCATTTTTGCATGACTAGATTCCTGCTGCGATATTAAATGAGATTTTAGGGTTTGAAAAAAGCCTCTTGCTCAGAGACCAAATAATTTTTAACATTTTCAGTTAATACAACTTTGATGTGACAGTTTTATAATCAGATTGTTACATATACAGACAGCAATAAAAAAAAATCCTGGCAAATGACATCACCCTACAAAAATGATAACAGTCAACTGTTATTTGCTCTTTTCCACAAAATAATGGCTTTTTGAAGTGTGTTCTCAAATAACTTTTAAAACAACAACTTCATTTTTTCTGAAAAAAGATTCAAAAATCTCAGAGGATTTGTATGTACAGATAAATATCCATCGTTTGGATGACCAAAGTTGCAAATCTGATCAAGGAAGCACATGCAAGATTTAAGAAGATAGAATCAGACAGGGCCTTTGAGGAATAGAACGCAAAGAGGAAAGAAGCAGGCGATTAGAGGGACCAAAATGGGCCACAAAATGGCTTTGGCAAGTTGGATTTTTTAAAAATCCAAAGCTTTTTATATCTACATTCAAAACAAGTGGGTAACTAGGAAGAAGGTAGGGCGAAAGGTAAAGGTGGGAATTTGTGTTTGGACACTGGGGATGTAGCTGGGGTACTAATCGAGTACTTTGCATCCGTTTTCACCAACGAGAAAGACATGCAGGACAGCAAGATCAATGTGGAGAATACTAATTTGCAAATGCTGTTTAAAATTGATGAGGAAATTTGGGGCCCCAAGACCTGATGGCATTTATCACAGGTTATCGAGAGCCATGAGATGAGATTGCGCAAGCCTTGATGAAGATCATAGTGTCTTCACTAGCCACAGGCAAGGTCCCAGAGGACTGGAGAGTAGCTAATGTTGTTCCTTTGGAAGTGAAGAGAATCCAGGGAATTTTTAGTCGATGAGCCTCACATCAGTGATAGGGAAACTATTAGAGAGGATTGACACAAAAGTAACAGTGTAGGTAGCATCTCTGGAAAGAAGGAATGGGTGATGTTTCGGGTCGAGAGCCTTCTGTTCGGTATATGATTTCCTCCCATTTGGAAGAGAATGGGATAATTAGGGACAATGCCTGACTGTGCCTCACCCCCTCTGTCAGTGGATCATCAACTTCCTGACAGACAGGAAGCAGCACGTGAGGCTGGGAAAGCACATCTCGGACCCGCAGACCCTCAGCATAGGAGCATCGCAAGGCTGCGTACTCTCCCCTCTCCTTTACTCTCTCTACACCAACGACTGCACCTCCACAGACTCCTCTGTCAAGCTCCTCAGGTTTGCGGATGACACAACCCAGATTGGACTAATCCAGGATGGGGAGGAATCTGCCTACAGACGGGAAGTGACACAGCTGGCGTCCTGGTGCCATCGCAACACCAAGAGCTCAATGCTCTTAAGACAGTGGAACTAATTGCAGACTTCCGAAGAGCTCCCCCTCCCCTCCCCCCACTCACCATCAACAACACCACAGTCACATCTGTGGAGACATTTAAGTTCCTTGGAACCATCATCTTCAGGGACCTTAAATGGGGGGCCACCATCGACTCCACAGTCAAAAAGGCCCAACAGAGGATGTACTTCCTGCGGCAGCTGAGGAAAGCACAATCTGCACAGGCAGTGATGGTCCAATTCTATACTGCTATCATTGTGGTCGTCCTCACCTTCTCCCTCATGGTCTGGTTTGGCTCAGCCATCAAGCACGACATCCGGAGGCTGCAACGGATTGTTCGCACAACTGAGAAGGTTGTTGGCTGTAACCTTCCCCCCATTGGCGAACTGTACACTGCAAGGGCCAGGAAGCGAGCGGGCAAGATCATCTCTGACCCCTCTCACTATGGCCACAAACTCTTTGAAGCACTTCCCTCTGGAAGGCGACTCCGGACTGTCAAAGCAGCCACAGCCAGACATAAAAATAGATTTTTTCCACGACTGGTAGTTCTGCTCAATAACCAAAGTCTGTAGTTTCTTTTTTGCTCTGGTTTATTTTCACCCACATGTTTAGACCATAATGTTGTATTCTTATTATTTTGATGTGTTTATGCTTTATTCTTAATTGTTAACTGTATGTTTGTGTTGTCATTTGTGAGCAGGGCACGAAGGCACATTCCTTGTATGTGCACATACTTGGTCAATAAACTTATTCATACAATACAATATATCTTTATTGTCATTGTACAGGGGTACAAGAAGATTGGGAATACGACTTCCATTCGATGCAATAAATTAATTAGCTAATCAACAGAAATTTAGACAGGCCAGAGAAACAAAATGAGAAACAGTTAAAACAGTATAAAGTGCAAATAGGTCTGTGCCGGGTCGCTGTGCGACGTGACCATCCGAAGGAGTCAGTTCATGGGGGGCGCACTCAGCCGGACCGGTTCAGGGCAGCTATAGCTCTGGGGATGAAGCTGTTCCTGAGTCTGGAGGTGCGGGCGTAGAAGGCCTTGTAACGTTTGCCCGATGGTAGAAGTTCGAACAGACTATTGCAGGGGTGTGAGGAGTCTTTATGAATGCTGGTGGCTTTCCTGAGGCATCATGTATTGTAGATGCCCTCCAAGGCTGGAAGCTGCGTCCCAATGATCTTCTGAGCCCTGTAGACTACCTGCTGAAGAGCTCTCCTCTCCGCCTCCGTGCAGCTGAGATACCACACAGGGATGCCACCATGCGTTAGGATGCTCTCTATGGTGCAGTGGTAGGTCGTCAGCAGCTGTTGGGGTAGACCAGTCTTTTTCAGTGTTCGTAGGAAAAACAGTCGTTGTTGTGCGTTCTTGACCAGCGCAGCGGTGTTAGTGGACCATGCGAGGTCCTCCAAAATGTGTGTGCCCAGAAACCTGAAGCTGGACACTCTCTCCACACTGTCCCCGTTGATAATGATCGGGGCGTATTCCCCATTATGTGACCTCCTGAAGTTGATGATCAGCTCCTTGGTCTTAGAGGTGTTTAGGGACAGGTTGTTATCTCTGCACCAGTCCGCCAGGTTCTGCACCTCCGCTCTGTAGTGTGTTTCATCACCGTTGGTGATCAGCCTGATCACAGTTATGTCGTCTGCAAACTTAACAATGGTGTTGGTGGCGAATGCAGGAACACAGTCGTGTGTGAAGAGGGAGTAGAGCATAGAAATTCATTCATTCATTCAGAATTACTTTGTACATGGCAGGTCATGTCTTGCTAATTTGATCTTGAGTTTTTTGAGATGGTGACAAAGGCGGACGATGAGCGTAGGCAGTGGATGTTGTCTACATGAATATCAGTAAGGCATTTGATAAAGTCCCGCATGGTAGGCTGATCCAGAAAAATAAGATTCACAGGATTAACAGTAACTTGGTTGTGTGGATTCAGAACTGGCTTACTGACAAAAGGTAGAGGGTGGAAGGACAATATTCGGGCTGGAGGTCTGTGAACAGTGGCATTCCGTGGGGATGTTTGCTGAGACCTCTGCTGTTTGTGATATTTCTAAATGACTTGGACTTCAATGTGGATGGGTTGGTTGGTAGGTTTGCAGATGATACCAAGATTGCTGGAGCCACAGACTGGTAATCAAAGTATAGACCAACTATATCGATCAGTAACAGAAATGAGTGGAGAAGTGTGGATGGCATTTAATCCTAGCAAGTGAGGTGTTGCACTTTGGGAGGTCAATGGCAAGGGGAAAATATATCATTCATAACATTGATGTACAAAAGGATCTTGGTGTCCAAGCCCAAACCTCCCTGAAAGTGGCAACACAGGTAGAGAGAATGGCAATGAAGGTAAATGGTACAGTTGCTTTCATAGATCGGGGCATTGAGTATAAGAGTTAGGAAGTCACCCTGCAGCTTTATAGGACTTTAGACAGGCCGCATTCCACGTATTGTGTGCAATTCTGGTCACCCCATCATGGGAAGCTGTGGAAGCTTTGGAAAGAATACAAAGGATATTTACCAGAATGATGCCTGGATTAGGGGTTATTAGTTACAGGGAAAGGTTGGACAGACTTGGATTGTTTTCTCTGGAATGCCGGAGGTTGCAGGGAGACCCGAAAAAGTATATACATTTATGAGGCACAGATAGGGTAGGTAGTCAGAATCTTTTTCCTAGGATGGAAAAATCAAATACTAGAGGGCACAGCTTTATCGGTGAGAGAGCCATTGTTTATGAGAGACATGCGGGCCAAGTTTTTTTTTACATGGCGATTGCTTGGTAGACGTTGCGTGGGTGGTGATTGAGGCAGATATGATAGTGGCATTTCAGAGATTTGTAGATAGGCACATGGATACGCAGGGAATGGAAGTATATGGACTATGTGCAGGCACATAAGAGTTAGTCCACACCATGTTCGGCACAGGCATTGTGGGTTGAAGGGCCTATTCTTGTGCTGGACTGTACTATGTCCTACCTAATGGTCTACCTGCTAGTAGGTACAGTGGAAATTGCTGGGGTGGTGATTTGCAGACTTTTCAGATTCCAGAGTAAATTCTGCACTGTGCAATATGAAATGTGCCATGCACCATGTTACACAACTGCACAGACAAGTTTCATAACCACAATTCTCAATAGGAACAAGACAAAAACAATTCTTGATAGAAATAAGACTCTTTTGTATTATTTGCCAGCATGCTAAATGCAAAAGAGGCCTTATTTGTAGAGTGTTTATATTATAATATAATTATCCGAGTGGTTTAACAACCACCCCATTTATCTTATATATAGTACAAGAAAATAACTGCAGATGCTGGTACAAATCGAAGGTATTTATTCACAAAATGCTGGAGTAACTCAGCAGGTCAGGCAGCATCTCGGGAGAGAAGGAATGGGTGAAGTTTCGGGTCAAGACCCTTCTTCAGACTGATCATATTTATCTTAAAAGGTCCTCACCTTAAAAAGGTCCTCACAAAGTCATTTCTTATCATTAATTTAGTGTGAGATCTACATTCTTTCTAATCTGATTTTGCCTCGTGCACCAACCAAAAGCACATTCCCAACTACTGTTGAACACACTTTACACTCAAAATGACAAAAAAACGAAATGAGCACAAGGTTCATGATTTTCATAAGTCCTAGGAGCAGAATCAAGCTATTAAGCCCATCGAGTCTACTCATTCAATCATGGCTGATCTATCTTTTCCTCTCAACCCCATTCTCCTGCCTTCTCCTCTGACCAAATCTGTAAAAGTCTGCCTAATCTCAGTGCATGTACATTTGAACGTGTATCTGCATTCCTAAGAAAGCAACCTGGAATCATGTTTTGATTATGAAAAAAATATTAAAGCAAATTCTGACCAAATGAATCAATGTAATTTGATTAACTAATCAGAAGAGTTATGCTGACCATGAACAGCATAATTTTAAACTAGTTCCTTCATTTGGACATTAGAAAAAATGGCAGAATCTGGAAAAGTATAGTATGAAGAGATGCTCAATTTAAATTTGAGCATTAGTTAAAAGATTGTGCTTACTGATGTATTTTGAAGAAAAAGGACTGAGATTGGCATCTTTTCAAAAGATTGCATTAAACCAATTCTTAAGATAACATGGTTTTGTGTGATATGGGAGTTCACAGGAGAATGTGAACGTACTTTTAAATGGGATGAATACATGGAATTTATACTGTGACTAGAGTTGAGAACAAGGACAGAGTCCACGATAGACTAATCACCCACTTTGAATAGAGCACACTTGACAGGTTAAATCGCTTTCACTGGTTCCTGAACTTGTGCTTCTAGTGTTCAATAATGACTTGCCACTGTTAAACCATAAATACCATGACAGTTAACAAATCAAATCCTCAATCTGATGTATGAATGAATATTATCGACAAAGTTGATTTTACTGATTTCAGCAATATAAATAATACCACTAAAACTAGCCTGGCTTATTTCAGCCCCAGCAGCAACTGACATTATTACTTCACTAACTACAAAAGAATGTTTATAACCCGCCACATTAAACAACAAAAACATATTTTTGAAGAGCATGTGCTGAATGTACTGTCAATATGCATGTAATTGTGTGATAGGCTATTACATGCATATTTAATAACACATTCAAGCTTTTATTCTCAGGCTTAATCAATGAAAAGTCAACGTGCCAAAAGTACTTATAAAATTGCTTCAACTGAGGATCTGTGGCAGGCAAAATGAAGGCTGACAGAAACAATGTATTTTGGCCCGACACACTTCCATTCCACTATTACAGATGGTTTCACCACATGCATGCCAAACTGAAAATTTGCAGAGTCACTTTCTCTACTATAAATATTGCATTAGATTAGCCACTTAATACACTTCCAGAACATTAGTGACCTCAATACAGTGCTCAAATTAATACACCATCAATCAATGTTTTACTAAAGAAATATCTGGAACTTTATAAAGTTAAAAGATTTTTACTGTGAGATTTCTGAAAATGGTCCAATTTCCAACAGTAAATGAGCAATATCCCATCATTCAAACTCTGGAAACTTCTCTCATCCTGCACCACCCACTTCTCACAACAGCAGCAGTGCTGCGAAGTTAATCCACTTGGCAAGATTCCAGTTATTTTGTATTGTGAATTTAGAGATAAATGCTGGCCTCTTTGCCTCAACTAAAGCACAATTAAATCCTCTACTTTGATTCTATTGATAGAATGTAAATGCACGCCCATGTCATTATCAAACTCAGTTTTTTTGCAATTTAAATAAAATAAATGGGAAATGGTTAACCTCTTTTAATGCCCAAAGACCTAAATCAGTATCAATGAAGGCATTTCCCACTCATAGAAACTCACATTCCTGTCTGAATGTTCACCATATATTAGAAAGATCCCATTTAACATACAATTCAGTCGTAAGTACTCAAACTTTCAACCAAATCCACAATACATAAGACATGCTCAAAGTACACTTCCAAACAAAAATGGTGTTTCCACCTTGGACAACAGAAATAAGACTATATTGGCGCTACCTCCTGCACCCATGCAGAACTCATGAATCATTAACTTCACCAATTTCCATCCTGCACTAAAATTCACTTGGACCATTTCCAACACCACCCTCCCCTTTCTTAATCTCACCGTCTCCATCACAGGAGACTGACATCTATTACAAACCCATTGACTCCCATGATAATCTCAACTACACTTCTTCCCATCCTGCTTCCAACAAAGACTTTATCTCCTACTCCCAATTCCTCTGTCTATGCCACATCTGTGCCCAAGATGAGCTGTTTCATACCCGGACATCCGAGATGTCCTCATTCCTTAGGAAACGGGGGTTTCCCTATTCCATCATAGATGAGGCCCTCACAAGCTTCTCCTCGGTACCCCGCAGCTCCGCCCTTACTCCCCCTATAGTCGCAACAGAGAGTCCCCCTAGTCCTTACCTTTCACCCCATCAGCCCTCGTGTAAAACACATAATTCTCCGACATTTTCACCACCTTCAACGGGATCCCACCACTTGTCACATCTTCCCATCTCTACCCCTTTCCGTCTTCCGCAGAGACCGTTCCCTCCGCAACTATCTGGTTAACTCATCACCTTCCCATCCAAACCACCCCCTTCCACTGCAACTACAGGTAATGCAACACTATACCTCCTCCTTGACTCTATCCAGGGACCCAGACAGTCCTTTCAGGTTAGGCCAAGGTTCACTTGCACCTCCTCCAACCTCATCTGTTGTATCCGTTGTTCAAGATGTGGACTCTTATACATCAGCAAGACTAAACATAGACTGGGCGATCGTTTCACTGAACACCTTCGTTCAGACCACCTGGACCTACCTGATCTCCCGGTTGCCAAGCACTTTAATTCCTCTTCTCATTCCCACACTGCCCTTTCTATCCCAGGCCTCCTCCATTGTCAGAGTAATGCTAAATGCAACAGCATCTCATATTTCGCTTGGGCAGTTTACAACCCACTAGTACGAATATTAAGTTCTCTAACTTCAAGTAATCCCTGCATTCCCTCTCTCTCCATCCCTCCTCCACCCAAGTCGCACCAGCTTCTTATTCTCACCTAGCAAACAGCGAACAATGGCCTGTTTCCTTTATCATTGTTTTTTTTGTTGCATTTCTTTCATTCATTTGTTCTATATCTCTCTACATCACCACCTCTCATTTCCCTTTCCTCTGACTCTAGTAAATTTTAATAGTTATTCCAGGTGCTAACAAGAAAAAGTGCTGGACAGGACCTTCCGCTGGCCATATTCAGCCCCAAAGGTCTTGAAAATAATTTCCCCCCCTTGTCAGAACTTGGAACCCCAGATCACACATACCTTGTTGACCCACAAAGTGCTACGATAGCCCACATTAGTTTTGAGTCTTGGAAGTGAAGATCTGCTTGCCCTACAATTCTGCGGCAATTATAGATAAGCTTCACTCCCTTCTCCTGCTCACCTTCCACACCCTGTTCCTCACAAGGCCAGAATGGAGGATCGGAGATACTGGAAGGGTGCGCTTACAGAGGACAGGGAGCAACACCACTCATTCAAATGTCACTCTGAGCAAGCCCACACAGAGATTCAAATACTGAATATTTTAATTTCTCTTGGGTCTTGCATTCACAGTTGACATTTGCATCAGAGATCAAATGAGTGACGTTATTGCCTACTCACCAAATGTTATGCGTATCACAAGCACAGAGTTCTCAGCAATAGTTTCAACATAATCTTGCGCTCCAACCTGAACCTGGCCTTCAAGGCCAAAGGTTTGCCACGGTATTTTGCTTTCAACCACTATCCAGGGTTCCACGTTACTTTATCAATGAGAACCATGAGCAGTTCTTATTCAAGCTTCAATAGTTAGTCAATAAATTAGTCATGGTTCACATATGAAAGCGAATCTTAACCTGTGGAGGTTACCATATGTTTAACAATCACCCAGAAGGGAATCAATACATTCGAGAACAACATGCAAAAATATGGGACAAAAAAAAATCAAGGTCACAAATCAATGCACTTCCATTTCACATAATGTAAACACGCACCATTTGAAAGCTATAAGGCCAAGTTAACATCTGTTTCACCTGCATGATGATGGCAGTTACTTCAACGTCTAACCAGAGAAAACTAAAACATCAGGCATGATTAATGTACATCTTTCATGTGATTGTGACAGCTAGCAAAGATGGCCAAAGGCCGATAGCCACTGTATTGGGAAAAGAACAACCTTATTTGCCGCAAGGAGTGGTACAAATGGAGCATAAGATTTGGGTACATGAACCTGAAAACACCCAAGGGCCTGAAAATACATAATTTGAAATTTATAATACTGGTTAGAGACCCATACAGCATGAAAACAGGCCCTTCAGCCTAACTTACCCATGTCGACCAAAATGCCCATCTACACTAGTCCCACCTGCCAGTGTTTGGCCCATATCCTTCTAAACCTTTCCATGTAGGTTAATTGACTGGGTAAATGTAAAAAATTGTCCCTAGTGGGTGTAGGATAGTGTTAATGTGCGGGGATCGCTGGGCGGCGCGGACTTGGTGGGCCGAAAAGGCCTGTTTCCGCGCTGTATATATATGATATGATATGTGCCTGTCCAAATGTATTTTAAATGTTGTTATAGCACCTGCCTCAACTACCTCCTCTGGCATCTGGTTCTGTATAACCACCACCAGGTGTGGAAAAAGTTGGCCATCAGGTTCCCATTAAATCTTTTCCTCTCACCCATTCTGGGTAAAAGACTGTGCATTCACCCCATCTATTCCCCTCATGATCTTATACACCTCTATAAGATCATCCCTCATCCTCCAGCACTCAAAGGAATAAAGTCCTCGCCTGCATAACATCTCCCTCAGGTCCTGGCAACTTCCTCGTAAATCTTCTTTGCACTCTTTCCAACTTACCATCTTTCCTATAGCAGGGTGACCAAACTGAACACAAAACTCCAAATAAGGCCTCACCAACTTCTTGTACAACTGTCGCATAGCATCCAACTTCAAGACTCAACACACTGACTGATGAAGGACGTACCAAAAGGCTTCTTGACCACCTTATTCAAGGAACTAGGTACCTGCACTCCTAGATCCTATTGCCATTGCCATCCTATCGCCAGGGCCACTGTGAAGGTCTTGCCATGGTTTGACTTCTCAAAACACAGCATCTCTTACTACTGGTCTGGGAAGGAAGTTTGGATCTTGACTCTATTTATGTGGACAATTGACAAGGGTTACATTTGACAACACTTAAATGCAAATATTTAGGCACCTGCAACTACAGGGGAGAGCTTTCAGTGAGACCTCAGAGGCAACATTTTCCCACGGAGTGAAATTCATTTATGGAATGAGATGCCAAAGAAAGCTATAGAAGAAAATATAATTTGGACTTTCGGAAGATATTTGAACAGGTGTAGGAAAAGTTTGATACATAGATACATAGGTCAGGGGTGCGAAGGGGTCCAATCCGGCCCGCGGGATGATTTGGGGAAAAGCCAGCGCTGTGAGATTATACACTGAAGGTGAGCTACATGGCCGCTTAAACTCGCAGGAAATATGAACTTTGCACAGAAGGAAAATGCAAATGCGATCTGCAGCTATCACCTCCCCACTCCCCAGCTCCCGGGGGTGAGTGGAAGCTACGCCCATATCCGGCCATGCGGTGACGCGGGCGGGAAGGGGCCGGCGCTGGGGAAGGTGGGGAGTCTCAGCATTGTTGTGGACACCGGGAAGTGCCTGGGCTGCCGCCACAGAGACCACCACCATGTACCTGAGATCCAGGTGAGTGCGTGGATAGAGGCTGGTGGGAAGTCGCCGCACTGTGAATGGGGCCGCAGCCAGCGATCCAAAATCTGAGCTGCTCTCCAGGGTGGAGGCTCTGGGTTTGGGTTAAGGTCAGGTGGGATGTGAAGACGTGCTGGTAGTTATGCGGGAATAGGGAAGAGAAGGGAGAAGGTGGTGGTAAAGGAAGGGGAGGGGGAGCAGATGAGGGAAGGGATGGTTTCTAGGGATGAGGAAGGGAAGAGAGGGTGTCGAGGGAGAGGAATGGGGGAGTAGGTGGTAAAGAAAGGAAGTACGGAGGAAGTGAGCAGATGAGAGAAGGAATGGTGTTTAAGGATGAGGGAAGGGAGGGGATTTGGGGACGAGGTAAGGAAAGAGAGAGGATGATGTAAGGGAGGGGAGTGGAGTAGTTGGAAGGAAAGAAGTGGGGATGAGAGAAGGAATAGGCTGAGGAAAGGAGAGGGCAGGTGAGGGTAGAGAAGGACATGAGAGGTGAGGGGAGAGAATGTGAGGGGATGGAAGAAAGACGTAAGGAGAAGGATGGGGCCTTCAGGTGAGATGATGGACAGACCATCTTTCACCATGCCAGGTAGCTGCTGTTTGGCTGTCCACCACCCAGCCAGCCCATTGTGGACAAAACATAAACACTGGAGGAAGACTATAAGAGAGGGGAACAGAATTAGGCCATTTAGCCCATCAAGTCTGCTTTGCCATTCAACCATGGCTGATCTATTTTCTCTCTCAACCACATTCTATTGTCGTCTTTCTCCCTGTAACCTACTCAAGACCTATCACTCTCTGCCTCAAAAATACCCAATGTCTTGGCCTCCACCGCTGTCTGCAGCAATGAATTCCACAGATTCACCACCCATTCCTCCTCATCTCCATTTTGAATGTATGACCTTTTATTCTGATGCTGTGACCTCTGGTCCTGGTCTCTCCTATTACTGGAAACATTATTCCCACATCCACTCTATCTAGGGCCCCGATACCAATCATAAAAGTAGAAGAGAAAAGACATTCTGGCCTTCCATCACAGTGAGGAGGTGACTGGAGACTCACTGTGATGGATGTTTCTTTTTGTTTGGTGTTGGTTTATGATTGTGTGTGTTATTGCTTATTTTTATTACTCTTATTGTTGGACTGTGGGTAATCTTTCATTTCACTGCACATTTATGTGTATGTGACAAATAAAATTGACTATTGACTATAATCTTCTTCAAAAGAAACGAAATTCGTAAAGTGAAACACTTTGTAGTTATAGCAGAGACTGAGACACATGAGAGCAGGTTGAAAAAACGAAGGCAACGAAAGCTGTGGGAGCACGCGCACGCGTTCGTGCGTGTACAACTGACCCCGCCCGGTTGAAGTCGCATTTCGGCCATTCCGGCCCGTGACCTATAATGAGTCTGACACCCCTGCAATCGGTGCAGGAGTAGGCCATTCAGCCCTTTGAGCCAGCACCGCCATTCAATGTGATCGTGGCTGATCTTCCACAAGCAGTACCCTGTTCCTGCCTTCTCCCCATACTCCTTGATTCCGCTAGCCCTAAGAGCTCTATTTAACTCTCTTTTGAATGTATCCAATGAATCGGCCTCCACTGCCTTCTGAGGCAGAGAATTCCACAAATTTGCAACTCTGTTTGAAAAGGTTTTTCCTTATCTCAGTTCTAAATGGCCTACCCCCTATTCTTAAACAGTGGCCCCTGGTTCTGGACTCCCCCAACATCGGGAACATGTTTCCTGCATCTAGCGTGTCTATTCCCTTAATAATTTTATATGTCTCTATAAGATCCCCTCTCATCCTTCTAAATTCCAGTGTATACAAGCCCAGTCGCTCCATTCTTTCATCATATGACAGTCCCGCCATCCCAGGAAATAACCTTGTGAACTTACACTGCACTCTCTCCATAGCAAGAATGTCCTTCCTCAAATTCGAAGACCAAAACTGCACACAATACTCCAAGACCCTGTACAACTGCAGAAGGACCTCTTTGCTCCTATGATCAACTCCCCATTTTATGTAGGCCAACATGCCATTAGCTTTCTTCACTGCCTGTTGTACCTGTTTACTTTCAGTGACTGATGTACAGGACACCCAGGTCTTGTTGTACTTCCCCTTTTCCTAACCTGACACCATTCAGATCATAATCTGCCTTCCCGTTCCTTGCCTCCAAAGTGGATAACCTCACAATTATCCACATTACACTGCATCTGCCATACATCTGCCCACTCACCCAACCTGTCCAAGTCACTCTGCATCCTCATAGCATCCTCTTCACAGTTCACACTGCCACCCAGCTTTGTTTCATCTACAAATTTGCTACTGTTACATTAATGATTTAGATGAAGGAATTAAAAGTATTATTGTAAATAGTTGCAGTCCCAGCACCGAGCCTTGTGGCACCCCACTAATCACTGCCTGCCATTCTGAAAGGGGCTCGTTAATCCCTATTTTTTGTTTCCTGTCTGCCAACCAATTTTCTATCCATGTCAATACCCTACCCCCAATACCGTCCTCTAATTTTACCCACTAATCTCAATTTGACCTGATCAAAGGCTTTCTGAAAGTCCAGGTACCCAACAACCACTGGATCTCCCTTGTTCATTTTCCTAGTTACATCCTCAATAAATTCCAGATTAGTCAAGCATGATTTCCCCTTCGTAAATCCGTGCTGACTCGGAACGATCCTGTTACTGCTATGCAAAAGTTCCGCAATTTCGTCTTTTACAATTGTCTCCAGCATCTTCCCCACCACTGATGTCAGGCTAACTGGATTATAATTTCTTGAATATACAGTACTCTGAATTGTATCTGGTGCGTAGAAGTTGCTAAAGAAAATTCAGAAGTCATGAGAGTATCTGATGAGCTCGTATCTGATCAATAAGGTACATTTCAAGAGTAAACGAGCAAGAGTGTTTAATTGCTTTCAGTACTTGGAACTGAATTAAATTCTTATTTACCTCGGGTTTACAAGCCCATTAATGTAATAACAATATACAATAATCATACAATAAATTAATAATCAGTAATACTAGGAAACCAGACCATAATAGTTCAAAAATGAAGTATGTAGTGCAATCAAACGCAAGGTCCATAGTACATAGTAGCGGAGGTGGTTTTTGTGGTTGGGCTGTGCAGCGTTGTTCAAGAGTCTGATGGTTGCTGGGAAGAAGCTGTTCTTGAAACTGGTGGTCAGGGCTCTCAGGATCCTCTAACTTCTTCCCAATGGCAGCAGAGAGATGAGAGCGTGGCCAAATGGTGGATCCTTGGGGATATTTGCTGCATATTCAAGGCACTGCCTCCTGTAGGTCATTTCAATGGTGGGAAGGTCAGTACACTTTAATGGTGGGGAAGTCCAGGCATTTCTAGGTCGGGGACGAATTGCTAATATACCAGATTATAAGTGAGCATCTCCAGCATGTGAAGTGTTAACAATATACATTTGTTTTTACTGAATTATCAACCCCTTCCCACTGCTCTCTGCTGTTATTTGTTTCATGGCAAAGACACAATATTAAGTTGTAGACCAGAAGGTACACTATGGCTCAGGATAGGCCACCAGAAGATCATGTGAAGTGTACTACAATGATTATCGCAATTTTTTGAAGGACAATTTCCTTTATTACCTGAATAGTGGAATGAATGGGTACTCAGCTGCTGCAGCATGTTAGATCATGGATACTCACGTGTGAGATAATCAGGAAGGGTGCCAGTTGGTAGACAAACAGGTTTACCTTTCTTTGTACTAGTAAATGTTTTTTTTAAATCTATAGTGATTTTGGCGGGGCAGAGGTATATCAATAGGCAACTCCAAGGATAAACAAGGAATTGTAGATACTGGTTGACAAAAAAAAAGACAAAATATTAGTGTAACTCAGCGGGTCAGGCAGCATCTCTGGAGAACATGCATACGTGACATTTCAGGTCAGCCCTTAACATAGAACAGTACATCACAGGAACAGGCCCTTAAAGTTGAGTTTATTATTGCCTTGTGCACCGAGGTACAGTGAAAAGCTTTTTGTTGCATGTTATCAAGTCAGTGAAAAGATTATGCATGATTATAATCAAGTTGTCGACAGTGTACAGATATAGGATAACATTTAGTGCAAGATAAACTCCAGTAAATTCCAATTAAAGATAGTTTAAAGTTTCTTTTGCCCAGTGTGCCAAACATGATGCCAGGTTAAACTGATCTCATCTGCCAGTACATGATCATATCCCTCCATTCCCTGCACTTCCATGTGGCCATTCATAATCCTCTGAAACACCATAATCAGATCTGCCTCCACCACCCCTGGCAATGTGTTCCAGGCCCCTACTACTCTTCCCCCGCACATCTCCATTAAACTTTCCCCACTCACCTTATAGCTATGCCCTCTAGTGTTGGACATTTCCACCCTTGGAAAAGGTTCTTAATGTCTACCCTATCTTTGCATCTCACAATTTTATATACTTCTATCACTTCTCCCCTCAACCTCTGACATTTCAGAGTAAACTAACCAAGTATATCCAGACTTTCCCTGAACTTCATTTGAAATGCAAGCTGCACTGAAAGGGAATTATTAATTACTTGTGTCAGTCTGGGACAGCCTGAGGCTTCCTCAAGCACTTCAAGATTATAACCATATTGAGATAAGACCAGAAATATACAGTAATGACAGGATATTAGTAAAGGTTTGATTTTACTTACAAAAATATGACAGCTTTTTAAAAGCAAATTCTAACCACTCTGAAAGGATTTAAAACTTCTTGTTCAATTCAATAATACAAAAACCGCACAACAATAGGTCGTTTTCAATGAGGTGTTTGGCTCATGAGAAGTTATTTAAGGTCGGGGGGGGGGGGTAGATTTTGTACAATTAATCATGCAATCAGACATTAAGGACTCGTCCTTAACTACAGGCATTACATCTTGTACATCTATATATCATTTACATTTTGCCTGATGTACATTGAAAGGACAAAGCTTGTTCTTTGTTTACATTGTAAATTTGAATGCAATAGTTAAACAATACTTTACAACAAACAAACAGGCTGTCAGAAGGTACAGCAGGATATAGATTTGCAGCAGAAATGGGTGGAGAAATGGCACATGGAGTTTAACCCTGGCAGATGTGAGGTGTTGCACTTTGAATGTACGGGGAGAGTATACAGTTAATGACAAGAGCCTTAACAGTATTGATGTGGAGAGGGATCTTGGTGTCCAAGTTCATAGATCACAGAGGGTAGCAGAACAAGTAGATTGGGTGGTAAAGAAGGCGCATGATATCCTTGCCTTTATTGCTAGGGGCATTGAGTATAAGAGTTAGGAAGTCATGATGCAGCTCTGTAAGACTTGCCTAGATTAGAGGGAAAGGTTGAATAAACATGGAATGTTTTCTCTGGAACAAAGAAGGTTGAGGGGAGACTTGATAGAAGTATATAAAATTGATAGGCATAGATGGGGAAGACAGTCAGAACCTTTCCCCTTCCCCCCTCCCATACTGTTCTTACAAAGTCACTTCAATATTGCGTAAAGATTTCAATTTTAATGTTAAGGGGATCAAGATCACAAAACAAAGTACCTTTAACATATTTTTTTCCACAAATAACCCCAACTGGCTAACAATACAAGAAAGAAAGTTGGAAATTAATTTGGCTGGAATGGCAAATGACCAACACCCAAAGGAAAACCTAACAGATCAGAATCAAAATGTTTCATTCAGTCAAACTACTGCACGGATAGCAAAAGAACAATTTTTACATTATACCTCTTTTAGTTAAACAAATTATTTGCAAATTGCTTATTTGATTTGGGAATAAATTCTCCTCAATTTGTAACGTGTACACAATTCAATTAATTTATGCTGCACAAAGCAGATATAAAAACAAGATTAGCCCATATTAGTCCCCTCTGGTTAGCTCTTCTCTGCAGACATTGAAGTACAACTTGCTCGACTCTGTTGTGTAAAAGAGCCAATCAAAAGTCAGCCCATGATTCCACCCAAATACCTAATAATGTGTTATGAATGCAAGCATGTAGACATCAAGAATAAAAGCACTGTACGATGTCATTTTCCCTCCAGTTGAAAAGCACATTAATATTTGACATAAAAGCTCACATGTAAATATAGGCAACGCCTATAGAATAGTTTGCTTCCCTGCAAGAACCCAACATTTTCATAAAAAAGAAATATTTGCAAGCAGAAAATTAATCCTTTTGAGCTTGATAACACCATTACCAGTTGGGTACCTCGTTGGAGATCCTCAGACTATCTTTAATCGGACTTTATCTTGCATTAACCGTTATCCCTTTCATCCCGTATCTGTACACCATGGACTGTTTGATTGAAATCATGTGTTGTCTTTTTGCTGACTGGATAGCATGCAACAAAAAAGCTTTTCACTGTACCGCAGTACACTTGACAATAATAAACTAAAAAAGTTCATACTTTATGCTAGCTTAAAAGTACAATAACTTTTTAAATTTAAATAACCAGTCTGATTTTCAGCTAGAGTCACCTTTCTCCAAAATAAAGTTTAATCCCTATTATATGATTGTCATCTCTTGCTAAATCAAATGTAAAATTATAACTTTCCATACATCTCCCGGTTCTGACTGGAAGTCTTTATTTAACAATTCTTTACTGTGAAGAGATGAACCAGTCTGTACCAACATCGTAGCAACATCATACACATGCTCTTTTATGTTTCACTTACTCAAGCAGTGTCTGCTATGTGGGTGGCCCATTAGAGAAAGGTTAGTCTCATTCAAATGAGTCACTGTTATCTCGACACACTCGCAGTAAGGTTTCACATGAGTGTTCTGGACAGGAGCAGCCACTTCACCAGAGAGTGGCACCAATGGCATAACATTTATAAAAAGATGTGATTAAATCTCAACATGTTTTTTTTCCAATCAACTTCAACGTGGGGACAGTGGATCATTTTAGAGTACTACTACATTGCTACGGCTTGTTGCTATGACACCTTCCAGCTCTGCAGCAATTTAAAATCGTACAAGTGGTACACTGCCAAACTCATTGCCAAAGTTAGTGCTGAACCATTTGCAGAACAGCAACTCATTTATGGCATGGAATTCCTTGACTTTTCACTGCTCAAAGTCACTTCAATGTTCACCCTATAGCATTTAATGCAATTATCAAATCAGAATTCAGCCAATTTCCTCCCACTTTTCCATGCCGTTGTAATTCCACCCCTGCATTCTACCACGCAGTCGCAAACAAATGAGCATTGTCATAGTTATAGACTATGACATTCACAATACCACTGAACAGAAGTACTGGGACATTTATAAACCATACAGCACACTGTAAATACTAGTGCTGGTAAAATAGGCAAAGTGTGGAACAAAAACAGTGGATTCATCAAAGATGTTTTTAAAACGTTTATAATATACACTCTCGGAATATTCTGAAAGTACCTTTGCTATGCAAGCATAGTTATGGCAATCATTTCACACAGCAAAATCTCACAACCAGAAATGATCAATTATTCTGTTTACTTCATGTTGGCACTATCCTCCTCTGTAAATAATGCCAGGAATATTTTGCATCTAGCTGAACAAGCATACACTGTTTAAAGTTCCATAAGAAAAATAACACCGCCAACAGTACTGAAGTATTTGCCCAATTCCCAGAGTGCAGCTTTTCCCATGAATTACAGGATCAAAGATGCCAACATTTACCACAACAGGTAAAAGTAGCTCCAAGTGTTCTTACACATGCCCGCCATTTCTACCTATAGCAGGTGGAAGCGATTGAAATCAGCTCACTTAGATCTGAGAGCTTGTTTTATCATCACCTCAAGTCAAATAACTTTCTTTAAAATTAATTCAATGTCTTCAATTTATATTTTCTCCAATTCTAAGAGCATTAACAATAATTGTTAATAATACAGGGGCAACACAGTAGCTCAGTTGTAGAGTTGATGCCTTACAACACCTGAGACCTGGATTCGATCCCGACTACGGGTCCGTTTGCATGATCTCCCTCTTTAAAAACGAGAGTAATCAATGACAACAAAATTAGAAAAAAAAATTTAAGTAGTTATGATCGACTGTGCATTGGAGCACTTAAAGATCGACTGTACCCCAATGCACAGTGTGAGTGTTACTTATTAAAAGGTGGAGTAAAGATTATTGAGGCATGACTACCAAAAGTCAGGATGAAATAAAACATAAAACATATGCTTAAAGTATTGGAGAGATCAAGTGGGCAGCACAGTGGCATAGGGGTAGACTGCTGCCTTACAGCATCAGAGATCCGGGTTCGATCCTAACTATTAGTGCTGTCTGTATGGAGTTTGTATGTTCTCCTCGTGACTGCGTGTTTTAATTTAGCTGCCTTCTTTATCAATAATGGCTGCAATAGAATTAATGTTGATTTGAAACTGCAAAGTAGGGAAAATAAAAAAGTTTACACAGATCTCTAACAATGGCATATTTAAAATTATTCCCTTGCTAGCTAAAGTCAATTATTTTGAAGGCAGTACCCTGCACCAAGCTCTGAAATCCAGCCTCAAATCAAAATTTTCACCAGAAAAACATGATAGTTTATTTTCAACCACTTTTTTTTTTTAATGTTTCTCAGCAGAAAATATTCTTTCAGCAAAATACAGGCACAAAATTGAAATGGCCAAATTACTTTTGATTAAGCAGAAAACAAAGATGACCACAGACCTCAGTCAAACGCTTTGTTATCACCTAGGTGTCAAAGACAGCCCAGGGGGCCTTGCCATCTCAAAAATGTTAGAACACAAAGAAACCTTATTCTGCCGCGTCTCCAATGGGCCCGTATGTATATACCCAATATCAAAGCTGTTTCACCAAAGACAACTAACAAAAAAAAATGAACTGGATATAAATATATCATATCACAAATATTTGCAGTATAAATTGCATTTTTTGCCATCAAGCAATTTATAAATTCAGCATTTCCCCCACCTAAAAAATTGTGAAGATTTTCTGGATGATCCTAAACCATTCCAAATTTAACACTTTCATCACTGTTACTATTGTTAAAATGTCTACAGGTTAATTAAGATTTTTATGTTCACAAGAAGCCACAGATGTCGAGATCTTGTGAAAAAACAAGCTGCTTGAGGACCTCAGTGCATTAGGCAGCATCCACAGAGGCCAAGGGTATTTTATTGTCATATGTCCCTAAACAGAATAATATTATATAGCAGCACAACTGATTTGTAAACATAGTACGCCGTAAAAACACCATTATATATATATTACACATAATAATAGTTGAGGTTTCAGGTTGAGACACAGTGTCAGCACTGTGTGGAAGAGAAAGCACCAGTATCAAGAGGCGAGGAGGAGCGGGTGAGGCAGGCAGATACGAGGGGCAGCTGAAGCCAGGTGGAGATATCTTTGTTGTCTCCACTAATCACCGAGCAGCTTTGTTTTCCTGAGGAGACTGAGGATATGCAGCATGCCTCCAGTAATTCTATAGATGCGCCAAACAAAGCACACTGTTGGGTTGCATCACAGCCTGGTCTGGGAACAGCTCTGCCCAAGACCGCCAGAAAATGCAGAGTTGTAGATGTATCCAGGTCCATCACACAGACCAGGCGCCCCACCAGTCGCTGGACTACTGCAACAGCCTCCTCTATGGCGCACCCTCAAAAATCATCAGTAAACTTCAATACATTCAAAACTCCGCTGCCCGTCTACTCACCCACACCCCGATCCGTGACCATATCACCCCCGTCCTTTACAAACTCCACTGGCTCCCCATCCCCCAGAGAATCCAGTACAAAATCCTCCTCATGACCTACAAAACCCTCCATAACCTGGCCTCATCCTACCTGACTGACCTCCTCCACAGGCACACTCCCACCTGCACCCTCCGCTCTGCTGCTGCCAATCTCCTATCCACCCCCATCCGGACCAAACTCAGATCCTGGGGGGACAGGGCTTTCTCCATCGCTGCTCCCACCCTATGGAACTCACTACCCCAAACCGTCAGAGACTCCTCCTCACTCACCACATTCAAAACATCACTGAAGTCTCACCTGTTCAGTACTGCCTTCAACCACTGAAGGTCACCTCACCCTCTGTCTCCTTTCTCTGTTCGTTTACTTATTTATCTATTTATTCACTTCCCTATGTTCTTTAAATCCCTGTAAAGCGTCTTTGAGTGTATGAAAAGCGCTATATAAATGTAATGCATTATTATTATTATTATTATTACCACTGACTCCATCTACACATCAAGCTGTCTTAGCAAAGCAGCCAACATAATCAAGAGCTTGTCTCACGCCAGTCACTCCTTTTTCTCCCTGCTCCCACCCGGCAGAAGATACAGAAGCTTGAAAGTCCACCACCAGACTCAGGAACAGCTTCTTCCCCTCCGTTATCAGACTTCTGTAATCAGTGCTCATTCCATAAGCAAGGGTACTGTCCGATTCACCTCTACCCCATTGAGAACATTGGACTTTGTCTGTGGAACTGGTGCACTACCATGCTAAGAACTATATTCTGCATTCTGCAGCTTCCTCTTTGTTTTATCTGCTGTAGTTGTGTTTGAACTGATTGTATCTGTGTATGGTATATCTGAACCCATTGGATAGCATGCAATGCAAAGCTTTCACTGTACCTCGGTACATATGACAATAATTAGCCTAAACCTAATCACATCTCCACTCCTCCCAGCCCAACATTCCCTCCCAGAAACATAGAAAAATAGGTGCAGGAATAGGCCATTCGGCCCTTCGAGCCAGCACTGCCATTCAATATGATCATGGCTGATCATCTAAAATCAGTACCCTGTTCCTGCTTTTTCCCCCATATCCCTTGATTCCTTTACCCCTAAGAGCTAAATCGAACTCTCTTGAAAGAGACGCACCTGGTTCATCCTATTGCTGAGCAGCTCCTGCCACATCCCTCCCTCTCACCTCTTTAAACTTGCGATCTCACATTTACACTGTCATTCTCTTGCATAATCTCAACAGGAAATAAACTATCCCTTTGCCTCTACAGATGCTGCCTGACCCACCGGGTTTCTCTAGCAACTCGTTTATTGCATTCATAGCTTGTGATGTACTTACTACACTGTAATGTTCCCAGCTTTTAACATGGTACAGTACTTTCATAATGCAAAACATTTATGGTTGAGATTGGTATTTTAACATTCCTTGATTCGCCATAATATTTTCCAATACCACTCTGACCCTGTTACAGTGTGCGCGCAGGAACGACTGGTAATAGGGAATCATGGCTAGAAATGACAATTTTTAACGACACAGAAATAAAATTATCTTTTCAGAAAATGACTTGGCATCCCACCTAAAATACAATGCCCAGCACTTCACACACCTCAGCATTTGCCACACAGCCTCAGCAACCCTACCTTGTACAAGGTGAGGCAGAGGTTCACTTGCATCTCCTCCAACCTCATCTGCTGTATCTGCTGTTTCAGGTGTCAACTTCTCTACAGCAGCGAGACCGTGCAGGCTCGGCGATTGTTTCGCTGAACACCTCCGCTCAGTCCACTTTAACCTACCTGATCTCCCGGTTGCTCAGCACTTTAACTCCCCCTCCCATTCCCAATCTGACCTTTCTGTCCTAGGCCTCCTCCATTGTCAGAGTGAGGCCCAGCACAAATTGGAGGAACAGACCCTCATATTTCACTTGGGTAGCTTACACCCCAGTGATATAAACATTGACTTCTCTAACTTCAAATAGCCCTCGCTTTCCCTTTCTCTCCAACCCCTCCCCTTCCCAGTTCTCCCACCAGTCTTACTGTCTCCGACTGCATTCTATCTCTGTCCCGCCCACTCCCCTGACATCAGTCTGAAGAAGGGTCTTGCCCCAAACATCACCTATTCCTTCTTTCCAGAGATGCTGTCTGTCCCACTGAGTTACTCCAGCGTTTTGTGTCTATCTTTGTACAAGTATCTAATAAGCTTGCAGCAATTGTACTATCCAAATATTCACCATCCAACTAAAGCTTAAATCCCATCACTCCCTCTAACAGCGTTATTCACAATTTGTTGGGCAAATTATTCAAAAACACTGAAGAAATCAAAAGCAACATTATCACCCAATTATCTGACATGTCTTTTAAAAGTACATACCAGATATTTTAAAGAATAACCTATAAAGAACTAAATATGTACGATTGGAAAAACCCAAACCATATTATTTTAATGCAATTTATTATATTCTCAATCATCAATCTCTGGAACAGTGAATATGTTTTAATTATTCTTTGAAATCAATTCAGTAAAATAATTCATGTATCTTTACATATATCCAGGCAGTACTTCAATAATACAGTGATGGGCGAAAGGATTGTGTCCCCATCCCCCATGAATGATGTAAAAATGTATGGAACAATACATAGACACACATTGTAATTATCATACCAGACACGCTTAGTCAGAATTCATCTTCAAAGTATGCTTCAGTAAACAAACAGAGGAGGATTAATGAAAAAGTGATTCCGCCCGCTGCCTAAGCACTATAAAAAATTAATAATTATATACACCGCAAATACCAACAGCTAAAAAAATACACAGCAACATTCTTTAAACTATTCTGCATTTTCACTATTTGTTTCCCCTAAATATTGCGAACAATGTTTGTGGGATCAATGAAGGAAAAGCTCAAGGTGCTTCCTCTAACTTAAGATTGTCAATGTATCAAACAAAAATAGAACATAGTTCATGCTTCAATCAATTCATGGACTATTATTCCTACATTAAATAAAATATTCCAAGCTACTCCTAACCACCTTCAGAAAACTAAATCAGCACTTAAAACATTTACTGCTCTCAAAAATCTTTCCCCCATCACCTTATGAGCCAATCCATTTCCAGAACATTATGCCATACTGATACAGCAAAGCTTCATTTTGCACCCACCTCCATTACACCTTGTTGCCACAATCCTCAGTACCATATTCAGAGCTCCATTACGTATCAATCCTATCGCTGATCCCAATTGCACATCATAATCCACCAAACCCCCATTACTGTATTCATTTACTGAAAATCTTTTGCACAAAAATAACTACATGACTATTTTTAGGGACCATTAAAACTCCCACACTACTTCATTTTACTGCACACCAAATGCCAAACAATGACCGTGTTAAGTAACACCTAAGTCGCTTACAGTAAGTGATACCTTTATTGCAAGCAATCCTTTTTTTACACCTTATGACTATGCAACAGTTCATTACACGATTCTCTCTACTGTAATCCATTACCTGATCCCTAATGTTGCACCCAACTTCATTGCAAATCTCCTTTGCTGCAATCCTTTACAATGCATTGGCATTACTGCAAGCAATTGCCATGGCCTGCCCCCCCCCCCCCCTTACTATTCACCATTACCTCGCCAAATCCTGGTTATTGTCCCCGGTGCGTCAGATCACTTTCACTACATTAGACTCTCATTATTGTGCTAGATACCTATTGCTGTGCCAAGTAGTCATTAGTGTAGCCCATTTCTCTGCTGGATACCCATTAACACAAAACACCAGGTTGCCAGCACTCCATTCTCACAAGTTCTCCATCAACTCACCCCATGACAAACGCAGCTCCCAAACCCTGTACTTGGGGCTAATCGCATTACCACACCCCATTAATACATCAGAAACACTGCATATTTTACTTTGCCAGATCCAGAGTATACTCCGTTACAGCACACAGTTGGTGCTCTAGATACTGACCACCGTCCAATAATCCCATTATTGCATTCCATTAGAACCTCAGATCGCCATTATTGCATTGTATTGCTGTACCAGGTCTCCAGTAGAGCACAGAACCCAATTACCACATTTGACTTTAATGTACTTAATTTATATTATTGTACCTGCCGTTCACGATGCCGTCTAATGCATCAAATCCCCATTAAAATACCAGATTCCCCACTGTCGCCGAGCTTCATCAGTATGCCCGGGTTCCCACTAGTACAATTAACTACTGCCCCTGATGCTGCCCGACCTGCTGGACGTTTAGAACATTGTGTGTGTTTGGTTGCCTTAATGCTCAGGCTGATCAACACGAATACACCCGACCTCCACTGGAGCAACTCTTCAGTGCACGATATCGCCGTCATTAGCGCACACAGCTAAGTTTAAACGAAGCCACAAGCTTCAACACAAAGTACGAAGCGGAAGCCGGCTCGAGTCTCCCGCTCACCACATCCAACTCCGCCCAGCTCTACACTTTTAACGAGCCCGGAGCGCAGCGGGGAGAGGCTGCGAGCGGGCCCGGGGGAGCGGGGCCGGGGGCCGGGCCGGGCCGGGCCGTTCACACGGCATCAAACTTCCCAACTTGGTGCGCACTCCGGCCCGGGTCGGCCCTGTGTCCCACCGCCAAGCGCGGCCTAATCCAGCCCAGCGGCCGGCCCGGGGATCGGGGGGCAACCCGGGCCGGCCCGAAGGCCTCCTCAGCCGGCGCGGCTCCAAATCGATGCCGCTCCCTCACCCTCACGAGTTTGCGGGCGGGAGGGGAGGGAGGGGAGGGGAGGGAAGCCACACTGCCGGCGCGCCGCTCAAACTTTCCTCGGCCGCCGATGCCGCCGATGCCGAGTCGGCAGCTGAGCCACGCTCGCAAAGTTGTGAGTGAAGTGCGCCGGCCGGGCGCTGTCCCTGTCCCTGTCCCCGTCCCCGTCCCTGGGCCTGGCCCGCCCGCCCGCCCGCTCCCTCCCCGGCGCCATCTTGCCTGCTGGCGGCTGATCGATGATTGAACACAAAAGCAGCCGAGAGATCAATTCCTGATCAATGGCAAAAGGCCGGATTGCGGCCCCTCCAGCGGGCCGGGGGCTCCGCCAGCCGGGCCAAGCCGAGCCCTGGGCCGCCCCACACACCCCGCCGCCCGCACCAGCGCCCCGCCGAGCCGCTGACCTGAAGCAGTTGTAAATCAAATTTCTTCCAATATTGAAACATCGATCCCACATTGGCGGCCATCTTGAGACATATTGAGGCAATAGAGCGAGCCCGGAGTGGAGTTCATCAGCAGGGAGGGGGGAGGGAGGGAGAGCGAGCGAGCGAGCGCGGCGCGCCGCAAAACCCGGAGCGGAGCCAGGCCGCCGCGGCCCGGACTGCACAACACAACACTCCACACATACACAAAGTGCTGGCGTAACTCAGCGGGCCAGGCAGCATCTCCCCCAGACTGCACAACACAACACTCCACACATACACAAAGTGCTGGCGTAACTCAGCGGGCCAGGCAGCATCTCCCCCAGACTGCACAACACAACACTCCACACATACACAAAGTGCTGGCGTAACTCAGCGGGCCAGGCAGCATCTCTCCCCCAGACTGCACAACACAACACAACACTCCACACATACACAAAGTGCTGGCGTAACTCAGCGGGCCAGGCAGCATCTCCCCCAGACTGCACAACACAACACTCCACACATACACAAAATGCCGGAGTAACTCAGCGGGCCAGGCAGCATCTCCAGATACAAAGAATGGGTCGACATTCCTTCACCAGACATCACCCACTCATTCTCTCCAGAGATGCTGCCTGTCCCGCTGAGTTACTCCAGCATTTTGTGTCTATCTTCGGTGTAAACCAGCATCTGCAGTTCCTTCCTGCAAAGATATACAGCCCGTGTCAAGAGAACCCCACGGAGATATGTAGTTCTCCATTGCACAAAAGTAAAATACTGCTTCCTAACAATTGTTTTGTCCTAACTTACAAATATTTGTCCCAACATTTTAAAAAAACCACGCACACATATATTGGGTCTGAAGGGTCTCGACCCGAAACGTCACTGATTACTTTTCACCAGAGATGCTGCCTGACTCGCTGAGTTACTTCAGCATTTTGATTCCATCTTCACATACACACAGCACTGGAGGAACTCAGCTGAGGCGGGGAGTTTCAAGTCGAGACCATTCTCCAGACCTGACATAGTTGCAAAATAGGTGCAAATGATAGACACAAAAGCACTGGTGCAATAGTGGCAAAAGATAGACACAAAGTGATGGAGTAATAGAGGCAAAAGATGGACATGGTGATATATAAGTGGCAAAAGATAGACACAGTTCTAGAGTAATAATGGCAAAAGGTAGACAGTACTGGAGTAATAAAGGCAAAAGATAAACACAGTTCAAGAGTAATAATGGCACTGCCCTGCCTGAGGTTATTTGTTGCCAGCCCTTGTCCAGGTCTTGCCTTGCCTCCAGCATTTCACCCCCTCAACCCCTACTTTCAGTCTGAAGAAGTGTCCTGACCTGAGGCCTCACCTATCCCTTTCTCCAGGGATACTGCCTGACCTGCTAAGTTATTCCCACACTTCGTGTCTATCTTTAGACATAAATGTAGATAACAGACAGTATAACAGTATAACAGAGCTTTATTTGTTTGTGGCTAACTTTGTTGACGACACTAAAATTGGAGGAGTTGCAAACCATGAGGAATGCCATCAGAAGATACAGTGGGATATAGATCAGCTGCAGAAATGGGCGGAGAAGTGGCAGATGGAGCTTAACCCGAGCAACTGTGAGGTGAGGCACTTTGGGAGGTTGAATGGAGAGAGTATTCAGTTATTAGCGAGAACCTTAACAGCACTGACATGCAGAAGGATCTTGGAGTCCAAATTAATAGCTCACTGAAGGTGGCAGCACAAGGAAATAGGGTGGCAAGGAAGGCATTGCCTTCATTAACTGGGGCATTGAATATAAGAGTCATGAAGTTATGATGCAGCTCCATAGGACTTTGTTAGGCCATAGTTGGAATATTGCCTGTAGTTCTGGATGCCCCATTACAGGAAAGATGTGGAGGTTTTGGAGAGGGTGCGGAGGAGGTTTACCAGAATGCTGCCTGGATTAGAGGGTTTCAGCTACAACGAGAGGTTGGATAAACTTGGATTGTTTTCTCTCGAACGTCAGAGGTTGAGGGGAGACTTGATAGAAGTATATAAAATGATGAGAGGCGTGGATAGGGTAGACAGTCAGAACCTATTCCCAGGGTGGGAATGCCCAACACTAGAGCTGTCAGGTGAGAGGGGAATGTTTCATGGAGATGTGTGGGGGAAGGGTTTTTTACACAGAGATGGTGGGGCCTGGAACACATTTCCAGGAGCGGTGGTGGAGTCAGATACGATCGTGGTGTAAGAGGGGATTTTACGTAGGCACGTGGCAATGCAGGGAATAGAGGGATATGGATCATGTACAGGTAGATGAGATCATCTTAACTATGCATCATGTTTAGCACAAGCGTTGTGGCCCAAAGGGCTGTATCGTTCTATGTTCTATGACATGGTGGACTGAAGGACCTATTTCTGTACAACTCTTTGACTTTCTCCAAGACTCTATTCAATTCTATCTTGCAGGCCACGCTACAACCTGCATCCAGCAAAGCTGCAGGTAGTGAATTCCAGATTCCAAACAAATGTAGTACAAAAAATCTTTTGATATCTCTCTGAATTCCCTTCCCTGTTATACCTGTTAGCTCTAGCCCTCAACACTCTCACCAAAGGAACACCATCCACTATGTCCTCATTTTTTCATTACAATTTAATTTTATAAACTTCTATAAGTTGTTATATGTTATAAGATCTCTCCTCAGACTTCTCTTTAGTTTTTTAGTTTAGTTTCGAGAGACAACTCGAGAGACAAAGTTTAGTTTCGAGTAACAGGCCCTTCGGCCCACCAAGTCTCCACTGACCAGTGATCCCTGTACACTTACACTATCCCACACAATTTACAAGTATACCAAGCCAATTAGCCTATAAACCAGTATGTCTTTGGAGTGTGGGAGGAAATCGGAGATCCCGGAAAAAACCCACACAGGTTATGGGAAAAATGTACAAACTCTGTACAGACAAGTACCTATAGTCAGGATTGAACCCGGGTCTCTGGCGCTGTGAGACCCAGTGAGACTTGTCTAAAGAAAACAGTCCCAGCCTCACTTGTTAACAGTGGTCCCGCATCTGAAGTATCGTTCTTGTGAAGACCCTCTCCAACATCCTGCATTTATCCCACAACGTGACAACCTGAATTAAACATGATACTCCTGCCAGGCCAATATTTTATATTAAGATATTTAATATAAGATTCAGCATGATTTGTCTGCTTTTATAATCTTGGCCTCGATTGGGTTAACATATGATGAGCGTTTGACAGCAATGGAGTTTAGAAGGATGAGGGGATCTCATTGAAACTTACAGAATAGTGAAAGGCCTGGATAGAGTGGATGTGGAGAGGACGTTTCCACCAGTGGGAGAGTCTAGGACCAGAGGTCTTACAGTACCCTCCATAATGTTCGGGACAAAGACCCATCATTTATTTATTTGCCTCTGTGCTCCACAATTTGAGATTTGTAATAGAAAAAAATCACATGTGGTTAAAGTGCACATTGTCAGATTTTAATAAAGGCCATTTTTATACATTTTGGTTTCCCCATGTAGAAATTACAGTTGTGTTTATACATAGTTCCCCCTTTTCAGGGCACCATAATGTTTGGGACACAGCAGTGTCATTTAATGAAAGTAGTCATGTTTAGTATTTTGTTGCATATCCTTTGCATGCAATGACTGCTTGAAGTCTGCGATTCATGGATCTCACCAGTTGCTGGGTGTCTTCTCTGATGATGCTCTGCCAGGCCTGTATTGCAGCCATCTTTAGCTTATGCGTGTTCTGGGTCTAGTCCCCTTCAGTTTTCTCATCAGCATATAAAAGGCACGCTCAATTGGGTTCAGATTGGGTAATTGACTCAAGAATTGACCATTTTTTAGCTTTGAAAAACTCCTTTGTTGCTTTAGCAGTATGTTTGGGATCATTGTCTTGCTGTAGAATGAATCGCCAGCCAAAGAGTTTTGAGGCATTTGTTTGAACCTGAGCAGATAGGATGTGTCTAACACTTCAGAATTCATTATGCTACTACCATCAGCAGTTGTATCATCAATGAAGATAAGTGAGCCAGTTCCTTCAGCAGCCATACATGCCCAGGCCATAACACCCCCACCGCCGTGTTTCACAGATGAGGTGGTATGCTTTGGATCTTGGGCAGTTCCTTCTCTCCCCCATACTTTGCTCTTGCCATCACTCTGATATAAGTTAATCTTCATCTCATCTGTCCACAAGACCTTTTTCCAGAACTGTGGTTGCTCTTTTAAGTACTTCTTGGCAAAGTGTAACCTGGCTATCCTATTTTTGCAAGAAGAGGTTGGACAGACATGGATTGTTTTCTCTGGAACGCCAGAGGTTGTGGAGAGACATGGTAGAAGTAGAGAAGGTTATGAGAGGCATCGATAAGATAGACATTCAGAACCTTTTTTTCCCCATGGTGAAAATATAAAAGACTAAAGGGCCTCGCTTTAAGGTAAGGGGTGCAAAATTTACACATTGTGCAGGGCAAGTGTTTTCGTTTTGCAGAGATTGGTGGGTGTCTGGAATGTACTGCCAGGGGTGGTGGAGGAGTCATACACAATATTAGTGATTAATGGACTTTTAGATGGGCACATGGATATGGAGGGTTATGGGCAGATAAGATTAGTTGATTTTGGCATCATGTTTGGCACAGGCATTGTGGGCTGAATGGCCTATTCCCATACTGTGCTGTTCTACATATTCACAGATCACAATGCAAAGTGTTAATTTAGCACCTCAGCAGTGCCCTCAACATCCAAATCTAACTTCCCAATTTTGTCCTTTATAAGCCTCCTTCTGCCATGTACACAATTTGGGTCTGACATGAGAACATTTGTCCTTAATGTTTTTTTGCCACCTAAATATCCATTCATCCTGGCTTGTTGCTCCACAGGAACTTACTCATAATAGTTTCCAACCCAGCTTACAACCCTGCGGTAGACAAAAAAGGCTGGAGTAACTCAGCAGGTCAGGCAGGACCCCCCTCCTCTGACATCAGTCTGAAGAAGGGTCTCGACCCAAAAGTCACCCATTCCTTCTCTCCCGAGATGCTGCCTGATCTGCTGAGTTACTCCAGCATTTTGTGTCTACCTTCAATTTTAACCAGCATCTGCAGTTTTTTTCCTTACAACCCAACGGTATGAATATTAATTTCTCTAACTTCAAGTAACTGTTACTTCTCTCGTAACCCCCCACCCTAGTTCTCTGACTAGTTTCACTCTCCTCCTGATTCATTTTACTGATTGAATGCCTCCTTGTCACCTTCCCCTCAGCCAACAATGAACCATTCTACATTTCCTTGATCATCGTCTGCTTTAATCTGTTTTTTTTCACACTTTACATGCTCTTTGTACCCTTCCATATCTCGTTTCCCTCTCCCCTGACTCTCAGTCTGAAAAAGGGTCTCGATCAGTAACGCCACCGATTCCTTCTCTCCAGAGACGCTGCCTGCCTGCCTGCCTGCCCTGCCCTGCCCCGCCCCGCCCCGCCCCGCCCCGCCCTGCCCCGCCCTGCCCCGCCCTGCCCTGCCTGCCCTGCCCTGCCCCGCCCCGCCCTGCCCTGCCCTGCCCCGCCCTGCCCTGCCCCGCCTTGCCCTGCCCTGCCCTGCCCTGCCCCGCCCTGCCCCGCCCCGCCCTGCCCTGCCCCGCCCTGCCCTGCCCTGATCTGCTGAGTTATTCCAGCATTTTGTGTCTATGTTAGTTTCCCAACATCTTAGTTTCTCATTGTCCCATTTCATTATTTGCATTTCAAATGTTGCACTATATGTTATCTCGACTGTTTATAATTATTTTTCTCACTCTATGAACTCCCCTTCCCATTCCCACCCTACCTTTCTGTCTTGAACCTCCTCCATTGCCAGAGTGAGGCCACACACAAACTGAAGGAACAGCACTTCATATTCTGCTTAGGTTATTTACACCCCACGGTATGAATATTGACCTCCATAGAACATAGAACAGTGCAGCACGCCACACAAGTAGGCCCACTACGTTTGTGCCGAACATGATGCCAAGTTAAAGTGATCGCACCTGTCTGCACATGATCCATATCCCTCTATTCCCTGCATTTCCATGTGCCTCTCAAAGCCTCTTAAACACCACTGTCGTATCTGCCTTCACCACCACCCTGGCAATGTTTCTGTAAAAAAACTTGCCCCGCACATTTCCAGTCAACGTTCCCCCTCTCACCTTATAGCTACGCCCTCTAGTGTTGGACATTCCCACCCTGGGGTAAAGGTTCCGACTGACTACCCTCTGTTTTTCATCATTTTATATACTTCCATCAAGTCTCCCCTCTACCTCTGACGTTCGAGAGAAAACAATCCAAGTTTATCCAACCTCTCCTTGTAGCTGAAACCCTCTAATCCAGGCAGCTTTCTGGTAAACCTCCTCTGCATCCTCTCCAAAGCCTCCACATCTATTTGTAATGGGGCGACCAGAACAGCACGCAATACTCCAAATGCGGCCTAACCAAAGTCCTAGAAAGCTGCATCACGACTTTCTGACTCTTATATTCAATGAAGTCAAGCATACAATATGCCATCTTCACCACTCTGTCTACTTGTGCTGCCACCTTCAGTGAGCTATGAACTTGGACTCCGAGACCCCTCTGCACACTAATGCTGTTGGGTCTTGCAATCAACTGTATACTCTCCGCGTACGTTCAACCTGCCAAAGTGCAACACTTTTATGGCGAGTCCGGAAACTTGTTGGTTGTAGAAGAAGTTTATTGCAGCCGCAATATTCGAATACAGAGTTAAACAACAAGGTAAAGGACAACCATCAAAAACTTACTGTCTTCTTCGAAGACTTCGCCGAACTAACTATTTCGGGCGCCAAACGCGCACATGACATCGCTGGCCAATCAGCGATGTCGCTCCCTGGACCAATCCCCATGGTCGCGTTCACACGTGACCTCGCTGGCCAATCCGAGGGTTCGACGACCTGGACCATTCTCTATGGTCGCTACATGACCCCCCCCAGAACCCGAGGTGCGGAACCTAGCAGGGAGCCGGATTTCGCGACCATAACGAGTACGGAGAGGGACAGCCTGAACCACAGGAGCCGGGGGTTCCGGACTTGGCGGAACAGCCGGAACGGGAGGTCCTGGAGGAACTACCGGAACGGGGGGTCCTGGAGGAACTGCCGGAACGGGGGGTCCTGGAGGAACTGTCGGAACGGGGGGTCCTGGACTGAGCGGAACTAACGGAGGTCGGCCTCTCCTAGGGGTTTGACCGACCAGGACTGGTTGATCCGGATCCAAATGTGCAGGTTTGAGCCGGGACACCGAGACGAGCTCACTCTTGCCGCACATGTCTAAGGTGAAGGTAGCCGTTCCCTTACGCAAAACCCGGAACGGCCCTTGATAGACCCTCTGCAACGGGGCGCGATGGGAATCTTTTCGCAGAAAAACGAACTCACAGTCCTTCAGGGAAGGCGGTTCATGTACCATGGGACACCCATGACGTGAAGTCGGAACTGGAGCCAGGGAGCCCACCCGTTCCCGGAGAGATGCTAACACTGATGGGACTGTAGGCAGCTGGTCTGAAGGGTCCGGAAACAGATCTCCGGGTACTCGAAGTGTCGAGCCATATACTAGCTCTGCGGACGACGCACCGAGATCTAGCTTAGGAGCAGTCCGGATGCCCAAAAGAACCCAAGGGAGCTGGTCTACCCAGTCCGGGCCTTCAAGCCTTGCACTGAGGGACGCCTTAAGTTGGCGGTGGAACCTTTCTACGAGTCCATTTGCCTGGGGGTGATATGCAGTCGTGGGTTGTAACTTGGACCCGTACAGTTCTGCGAGCGCGGCCCAGAGGGACGAAGTGAATTGTGGGCCTCTGTCAGTGGTAATAACTGCCGGGACCCCGAAACGAGCTACCCAATGAAGGACCAAAGTCCTAGCACAAGACGCTGACGAAATATCAGACAATGGGAAAGCCTCTGGCCACCGGGTGAACCAATCCACCACCGTGAGGAGGTGGGTGTAGCCCCGGGAGGAAGGCAAAGGACCGACCAAATCCACGTGGATGTGGAAAAAACGAACAGCCGGGACCTCGAAATCCTGTACGGGGGGCTGGACATGGCGCTGGACTTTAGCGGTCTGACAGGGAACGCAGGCACGCGCCCAACCCGCTACCTGTTTCCGTAGGCCATGCCAGACAAACCGAGCTGCTACCAAAGCAGAGGTGGAGCGGATGGACGGGTGCGCCAGCCCATGAATGGCATCGAAAACCCGGCGCTGAAGGGAGGGCGGTACTACCGGCCTGGGACGGGGAAGAGAAACATCGCACCAGACTTTTGTGCCTTCTGACCCACAAGCTACCTGGGCCAACTTCAATCCCGAAGTGGTGGACTGGTATGCCGAAGCGGTATCCGCTAGAAGCTGTGCCTCCGCAAGCTCTTGGGGATCCACTTCGCAGTCCACCGCCGAAATAGGGGGAAAAGCAGGTCTAGACAGGGCGTCAGCAACGGCATTAAGCTTACCCGCGACATGACGGACATCGGTGGTGAATTCGGAGATAGCAGTCAGGTGCCGCTGCTGGCGGGCCGACCATGGGTCAGACAATTTGACAAAAGCAAATGTTAATGGTTTATGGTCCGTAAAGGCCACAAATGGGCGGCCCTCAAGGAAGTACCTGAAATGACGAACAGCTAAATAGAGGGCCAAAAGCTCTCGGTCAAATGCGCTATACTTCAGCTCAGCCGAATTTAGTTGCCGGCTGAAAAACGCCAAAGGCTGCCAACGGCCACCGACCTGCTGCTCCAGAACCCCGCCCACCGCCACATCAGAGGCGTTAACCGTCAGGGCCGTGGGGGCGGAGGGGCTCGGGTGGACCAACATGGTGGCGTCTGCCAAAGCTGCCTTAGCTGCTGTAAAAGCCGACTCTGCGGTCGGGGATCATATCAACTCTACCGGATTCCCTGCAAGGCATTGGAAAAGCGGGCGCATGACTCGCGCAGCTGCCGGAACGAACCTATGGTAGAAATTAACCATGCCTACGAACTCCTGTAGCCCTTTTACTGTGGTGGGCCTAGGAAATGCCCGGATAGCCTCCACCTTTTCGGGCAAAGGGGAGGCGCCGGCAGGGGTAATTCTGTGCCCTAGAAAATCAAGAGCAGGAAGGCCGAATTGACATTTGGAGGGTTGGATTATGAGCCCGTGGTCTTGGAGCCGCTGGAAAACGGTCCGCAAGTGGGCCTGGTGTTCCTGCACGGAGGGGCTGGCAACCAGGATGTCGTCTAAATAAATAAACAAAAAGGGTAAATCCCGGCCCACGCGGTCCATCAGTCGTTGGAAAGCCTGTGCCGCGTTCTTTAAACCGAAAGGCATACGCAACCATTCAAACAACCCGAACGGAGTAATCGTTGCAGTTTTCTGTATGTCCTCCGGTCGCACCGGGATCTGGTGGTATCCTCGCACCAAATCGATTTTGGAGAACACCACCGCTCCTTCCAGCCCAGATGAAAAGTCCTGTAGGTGCGGTATGGGGTAGCGATCAGCCGTGGTGACAGCATTGAGACGCCGATAATCGCCACATGGTCTCCACCCCCCAGATGCCTTGGAGACCATATGTAACGGCGAGGCCCACGGGCTGTCAGACTGACGAACAATTCCCATTTCCTCCATCTTCCTGAACTCTGCCCGTGCCACCACCAGTTTGTCTGGCGGTAGCCTCCTGGCCCGAGCGAAAACAGGAGGGCCTTCGGTGCGGATGTGATGGACCACACCGTGCTTGGCCGAAGGCGTGTCGAAACGTTGAATGAGCAGCTCTGGAAACTCCGCCAGAATCTCAGCATACGAGTCGGGGGCCGCGACGACGGCCTGGACAGTAGGGCTGGGCGAGGAGGCGATTGTCGGAGCGACGTGCTCATCTTCGGCGGAGGGTCGGAGGTCGTTACCGCGGACATCAGGGACCAGTGAAAAAGCCCAGAGAAAATCTGCTCCCAAGATCGCTTGTTTGACGTCGGCTATGATGAATGGCCATTCGTACGTGCGGAGGCCTAACACAAGGGACATCTTCCGTATACCGAAAGTGCGAATTGGGCTGCCATTAACCGCGATGAGGGTGGGACCTGTCTTACCCGATCTGGTTTCGAGGTCGGTCGGCGGCACTATACTGACGATGGCTCCCGTGTCCACCAAAAATTCTGTGTCCGTGAATCGATCATGGACATAGAGGCGCCGGTTCTGGCCAATCGTAACTGCCCCTATGTACGATCGGCCGAGGCATTTCCCGCGAAGGTACAAGGTGAGCGGCAGTTGCGGGATTCGCTACCCCATCGTAGGTGATAATAGCACCAGCCTCGCTTGTGCGGATCTTTTTGGCGGGCTTTCGGAGAATTGGCGGGAGACGTGGCGCCATCTTGCCGTCGCTGTGGCGTGGTCACTAATGTCGAGACCTTGTTGATCGAACCGCTTGCCTGGTCCTTTGCCTTGTTTTTAGCCACTATGAGCGCGTCCGCTTTCGCTGCATATGCTTCGGGGTCCTTAAAAGGACAATCCGTGAGCAGCAGTCGGACATCCTCAGGAAGCTTCTCGCAGAATGCCTGTTCGAACATAGGGCAATCCGTATGCTCACCGGCTAGCATCATCATTTCGGACATGAGGACGGAAGGCAGTCGGTCTCCAAGATCCGGTAGGTGCAGAAGTCTTGCCGCACCACCATGCTTATTAAACCCGAAGATTCGCAGTAATACTTTCTTCAGGGCCTCGTACTTGCTTTCCGCAGGTGGATTAACGATGAACCGCATCACGCGCGTGGTCGTCTCCGATGATAGAGCGCTGACGAGGTAGTAATACCTCGTGGAGTCGTCCGATATCTTCTTTATATGAAATTGAGCTTTGGTGTGTATAAACCAAGATTGCGGTGCGTGCGTCCAAAACCACGGAAGGTGAACGCTTACCGCGCTTGACTCCGGTGTGCCCGGCGCGGCCATCGCCGACGAGGCGTCGGGTCCCTGCATAGTCGGTGATCGTCCAGATCACGTCGGGGTCACCAATATGGCGAGTCCGGAAACTTGTTGGTTGTAGAAGAAGTTTATTGCAGCCGCAATATTCGAATACAGAGTTAAACAACAAGGTAAAGGACAACCATCAAAAACTTACTGTCTTCTTCGAAGACTTCGCCGAACTAACTATTTCGGGCGCCAAACGCGCACATGACATCGCTGGCCAATCAGCGATGTCGCTCCCTGGACCAATCCCCATGGTCGCGTTCACACGTGACCTCGCTGGCCAATCCGAGGGTTCGACGACCTGGACCATTCTCTATGGTCGCTACACTTTACACTTGCTCGGGTTAAACTCCATCTGCCATTTCTCCGCCCATTTCTGCAGCTGATCTATATCCCGCTGTGTCATCTGACAGCCATCCTCACTGTCTGCAACTCCCCCAATTTTAGTGTCATCAGCAAACTTACTCACCAGCCCATCTACATTGATGTCACAGTAGTGCAGCAGTAGCATTTATGAGAGGTCCATTCAGTAGATGAATAACAATGGGGAAGAAGCTGTTCCTGAATCTGGTGGTGCGTGCTTTCAAGCAGTTATATATTCTGCCCAACCGGACAAAAGAGAAGAGGGAATGATGAGGTGTAGGGTGTTCCAGAACTCGAAACTGCTCCCGGGTACTGTCTGTGTGGAGTTTTCTTCTCCCTGTAGCCGCGTGCGTTTTCTCCGGGTGCTCCAGTTTCTTGCCACATCCCAGAGACGTTTAGGTTTGTTGGTTAAAGGACCTTCATAAATTGTCTCTGGAGTGCAGGGAGTGAATATGAAGGAGTATAATATGGAACTAGTCTGATCAATGGTCGGCGTGGATTCGAAGGGCCAAAAGGCTTGTTTCTATGTTGTATCTCTAAATTAAACTAAACACATGATAATAATAAACCAATATTAATACCAATATCTTCTTTATCCTGTCTATCACTCCGTCACTCGGTTTTCAATTTTAAATCAACTTTTATTCCCATCTGCCCAATTCTGGTGATGAATATTTGTCCCAAAATATTTCTCTTTCTATGGATGATGCTGAGAACAGGACTTTTCTGCTTTTAAGTAAGACACGAGGTGTTGAAGTAAGTCAGTGGATCAGGCGAAATCTGTGGAAGCAATGGACAGGCGATGTTTCAGTTCAGACTGACTGACATGGGGAGAGAGTGAGGGGAAGCTGGAAAAGAGGAGGGAGCAGGACAAAGCCTGGAAAGTGATAGGTGGATACAGGTGAGGAGTGCTTTGGTTGGCAGATGGGTGGACAAAGGCTAGAGATGAAAAGTAGAGTACTGAGAACAAAAGGAGTCATGAAGACAAAAGGGTGTCAGATAAAGTGGGGGGAAACGTGAAGCCAGACGGAGGGATACTGGTGGAAAGAGAGAGTGGGGAGGGGGTGTGTGGGGGCAGGATAATGGGTGTACACCAGAGGGGGGAAGGGGAGGGAGAAACAGAAAATAAAATGGGAGAAAAGCGGGGTGTTTATCAAAAATTGGAGAATTCAATGTTGATAGGTGGGGTTCTCAGCTGCACGAACGGAACGTGAGATGCTGTTTCTCCAGTTTGAAAACCAACTCATTCCCTTCAGACTGGTAATGGAGGCCCAGGACAGAAAATTCAGTAGAGGAATGGGAAGGAGAGTTAAAGCAAATAAAGGAGGCCCCATCGAGAACATGGAATTTAGTAGATCAGGTGGGAGGAGGTGCATGTGAACTTCTGATCAATTGGAAGGACTGCTGGATTCCCTGGATGGAGGTGAGGGAGGAGGTGTAGGGGCAGGTGTTGCATCTCCCGCGGTTGCAAGGGAAGGCACCTGGGGAGGTGGCGGTTTCAGATGGGAAGAATGATGGAATGAAAGAGTTGTAGAGGGAATGGTCTACACAACGTGGGAAGGAGTGGGGACGGGAGGATGAGACTGGTGGTGGGATCGCATGGCATGTGGCAGAGATGTCAAAGAAGGATGTGTTGTATGTGGGGCTGGTGGGGTGAAAGGCAAGGACCAGGGTAACTTCACCCTTGTTCCAAATTGCAGGGAAGGGTGTGAGAGGGGAAATACAGTTCACAAAGGAGACACGAGTGAGGGATCTTTCCACAACAGCCCTTGCAACAGGCTGGGTGGGAAAAGGTCAAGATACCTGTGAGAGTCAGTGGGCAACTGTGAGAGTCAGTGGGCAACTGTGAGAGTCAGTGGGGGTAACTGTGAGAGTCAGTGAGTAACTGTGAGAGTCAGTGGGCAACTGTGAGAGTCAGTGGGCAACTGTGAGAGTCAATGGGGGTAACTGTGAGAGTCAGTGGGGGTAACTGTGAGAGTCAGTGGGCAACTGTGAGAGTCAGTGGGTAACTGTGAGAGTCAGTGGGGGTAACTGTGAGAGTCAGTGGGGGTAACTGTGAGAGTCAGTGGGGGTAACTGTGAGAGTCAATGGGGGCAACTGTGAGAGTCAGTGAGCAACTGTGAGAGTCAGTGGGTTTGTAGTTGACGCCAGTCAATAGTCTGCCCCTTGTGTTGAAGACAGAGAGATTTAGTTGAGAGATACAGCGCGAAACAGGTCCTTTAGCCCACCCAGTCCGCACCGACCAGTGATCCCCGCACATTAACACTATCCTACACACACTAGGGACAATGTTTTACACATACACCTAGCCAATTAACCTACAAACCTGTATGTCTTTGGAGTGTGGGAGGAAACCGAAGATCTCGGAGAAAACCCACGTGGTCTCGGGGAGAACGTGCAAACTCCGTACAGACAGCACCCGTAGTCGGGATGGAACCCGGGTCCCCAGCGCTGCAAGCCCTGTAAGGCAGCAACTCTACGCTGCGCCACTATGGCCAAACAGGGGAGAGAGATAGTCCAGGTGAGTTTGAGGGCAGGGTGGAACCTGCTGCTAAGTTGAAGAGATCAACGAGTTCTGCGTGGGTGCAGGAGGCAGCCCCGATGCAGTCGTCGATGTAACGGAGATAGAGCTGGGGGATGGTGCCAGCCTGGAACAAGAACTGTTGATATAAGTAACAGAAGGGCAGACATAGCTGGGGCCCGTGCAAATGCCCATGGCTACACCTTTAGCTTGGAGAAGGTGAGAAGAGTGAGGAGTCAGTTTGACTCTGGGTCAAAAGAAAAGTTGTTGAGGGTGAGGACGTTATGCCAGGTGGAGGAGAGTGTTAGTCGAGGGGAATTATTGGGTCTCTGTTCAAGGGAGGAGCGGAGGGCATCGAGACCTCCCTGGTGGGAGGATGGAGGTGACCACATGGGTTTTCTCCGGGTGCTCCAGTTTCCTCCCACGTTCCAACTGATTCACCCTGCTGATCGGGATCTGCCAGCTCTGATTGGCTGTGGAAGTCCCGATGAGGTGGAGATCGGCCACCTCACCCGGCCGAGGGGCCACATTTTTGGGGGGACATCCGGGGGTGTTTCAAGCGCACTGTGGTAATTCTGTCCGGATTAAAGGAGGTGCCGGACCACCAGTTCCCGGATAATCGGTGCCAAGAGAAAACCTGTAGCAAGGGAAAGCAAAGGAAAGAGATTGAGAGAAGCAGCAGCCAGATTGAGAGAAGCAGCAGCCAGACCGTGAGTAGGATCGACTCAGCTCACATACACAAGCTGCAAATACACACACAGGCCCAGACGCAGGTGATACCACACTTCAAAAGGCACAGAGCAACAATGGAGACAGATGATTGTTAGGTAGCAGCAGATGGCTATTTCCACCTTTTTTTCTTTACTATAATTCTCTAAATAAATGATAGTGACTTTAGACTATATTAGTTTAGAGCTTAAAGCAGGAATCGGCCTCTCGTGAATTCACGCTTCTAAATTAAAGAGAGCAAGTGAGTTAATTCCATGGCAGGAAATAGGACAGGGCGGCACGGTGGCGCAGCGGTAGAGTTGCTGCCTCACAGCGCCAGAGACCCAGGTTCAATCCTGACTACGGGTGCTGTCTTTATGGAGTTTGTAAGTTCACCCCGTGACCTGCGTGGGTTTTCTCTGGGTGCTCCGTTTTCCTCCCACACTCCAAAGACATGCAGGTTTGTAGGTTGATTGGCTTTGGTAAAATTGTAAATTGTCCCGAGTGTGTAGGATAGCGCTAGTGTACGGGGATCGCTGGTCGGTGCGGACACAATGGGCCAAAGGGCCAGTTTCAACATTGTATCTGTAAAGTCTAAAGTCTAAATAAATCTCAGACCCATAGAATGCTTCTCCTGCAATAGGTGGGAAGTCAAGGGCTCCCTGGTGACCATGTGAGCAAGGGTGCCCAGATGCAGTTGCTGACTGACTGACAGGGGCAGCAGCGGTAGAGTTGCTTCCTCACCGGGCCAGAGACCCTGGTTCCAACCTGACTGTGCGTGCTGTCTGTACGGAGTCTGTACGTTCTCCACGTCGCGTGGAGTTTTCTCCGGGTGCTGCAGTTTTCCTCCCACATTCCAAAGACGTGCAGGTTTGTAGGCTAACTGGCTTCTGTAAAATGTCCTTATTGTTTAGGATAGTGCAAATTTATGGGGTGATCGCTGGTCGACGCAGACTCGGTGGGCCAAAGGGCCTGATTCCACACTGTATCTCCAAACTAAACTAAATTAGGATAGACACAAAATTCTGGAGTAACTCAGCAGGTCATGCATTATCTCTAAAGAGAAAGAATAGGTGACGTTTCAGGCCGGAAGCCTTCTTCAGACTCGCCTATTCCTTCTCTTCAGAGATGCTGCCTGACCCGCTGAGTTACTCCAGCATTGTGTGTCTACCTTCGGTATAAACCGGCATGTGCAGCTCCTTTCTACACTAACCTAAACTAGACTGCATTGCAGAATGGAGCTGTGGATGGGCTGGTCTGGAGCATCTGCTATGCTGCGGACATGGTGGGGAGCACAGGTGACCTGGTGACCCCAGTAATAGGTGCACAGACAGAGAGACAGTGGGTGGCCAGAGGGAGGAGAAGGAGGCATGGGCGGGTGAAACACAAGTGCACTCTGGGTATAACCCGCTCACATGGATAGACTGTGTTGGATAATGTTGTGGAGAGAGCAGTAACAGCCAAGGTTGCGGCTCCATGGTTAGCTTTAGAAACATAAAAACATAGAAAATAGGTGCAGGTGGAGGCCATTCGGCCCTTCAAGCCAGCACCCCCATGCATTGTGATCATGGCTGATCATTCACAATCAGTAACCTGTGCCCAACGTCCCCCCATATCCCTTGATTCCACTAGCCCCTCGAGCTCTATCCAACTCTCTCTTAAATTCATCCAGTGATTCCTGCACTACTTGGATGGAATGAGATTGAAATGCACTGACCGGGGACTTAGCTTAGTTTAGAGATACAGCATGGAAACAGGCCCTTCGGCCCACCAAGTTCACACTGACCACGACCAACCTGAACACTAGATCTATCCTACATATTAGGGACAATTTACAAAAGCCAATTAGCCTACACCCGGCTCTGTAGTGCGGCACGGTGGCGTAGCGATAGAATTGCTGCCTTACAGCGCCAGAGACCCAGGATCGATCCTGACCATGGATGCTGCCTCTACAGAGTTTGTACATTCTCCTAATAACACTTACGATGATGCTGCCAGGACCTGAGGGCCTGAGCCACAGGGAGAGGTTGGGCAGGCTGGGACTTTATTCCTTGCAGCACAAGAATTATTTTTTCCTTAAATATAGTTATCAAAATTTACAGCAGGATCTTGATCAGTTAGGCAAGTGAGCTGACTGTTCTAAAGAAGGGTCTCGACCCGAAACGTCACCTATTCCTTTTCTCCAGAGATGCTGCCTGTCCTGCTGATTTACTCCAGCTTTTTTATGTCTATCTTTGGTTTAAACCAGCATCTGCAGTTCCTTCCCACACATGTCATAAGACATAACCTCTCACGTATGAAAACCATGCTGACTATCCCTAAATCAGCCCCTGTCTATCCAAATGCACATATATTTCACCCTTCAGAATCCAGTATCTTGCCTGTCACAGATGTTGGGCTCACAAGTCCATAGTTCCCAGGCTTTTCATTGCAGCCCTTCTTAAATAGAACAACATTAGCCACCCTCCAGTCTACCAGCATGTCCCCCTTATCTAATGCTTCATGCATCTCAGCCAGGGCATCTGTAATTACCTCTCTAGCTTCCCACAGCATCCTCAGATATATCTCATCAGGCTCGGAGATTTATCTACCTACAAATGCCTGAGGATGATCAGCACTTCCTCAAACGTAATGTAGATTGTCCTCAAGACATCATAATAACTGACCCATATTCCCCAATCTTATCTCTTTCTCCATGGTATAAAAGAGGAGAAATACTCATTGACTTTGTCCATCTCCCGCAGCTCCATACAGAGATGACTACTTTGCTTTCCTGAAGGAGCCCTGTTCTCCCTTCATGTTCATAATTAGGCCATTCGGCCCATTATGTCTACTCCGCCATTAAATCATGGCTGATCATGAAATCCCTCCTGCCTTCTCCCCAAAACCCCTGACACTCTTTCGTCACCCTCCTTCCTTTAATGTACTTACAGAAACGCTTTGTATCCCCTTAATATTATCTACCAGGGCTATTTCTTGCCCCCTTTATGCTCTGCTGATTTCCTTGCTAAGACACAGATGATCACCAGGCCACCATCTATCAGATCGTTTCCAATCTCATCACCGCTGGCAACTCACCTCTACAGCTCTCATTAGTCCCCAGCCCTACTCTGCCCGCTTCTCTCTCCCTCCACCAACAGGACTGCCCCGGCAGACCCATGGTCTCTGCCTGCTCCTGCCCCACTGAACTCATCGCCAAATACCTTGATGCCATCCTATCATTCCTTGTCCAGTCCCTTCCCACCTACAGCCGAGTCACACACATGGCCTTCAACTCCTCAATACCTTTCAGTTCCCTTGGCCCCATTGCCTGATCTTTACCATGGACATCCAGTCACTCGACAGCTCCATCCACATCAGGAAGGTCTTATGACCCTCTGCTTCTTCCTTGAACAGAGACCCGATCAGTTTCCCTCCACTAACACTCTTCTCCACCTGGCGGGACTTATCCTCACCCTCAACAACTTCTCTTTTGACTGCTCTCACTGTCTCCAAGTCAACAGTGTGGCCATGGGCACTCACATGGGCCCCAGCTCTGTCTGCCTTTTTGTTGGTTACATCAAACAGTTTGTGTTCCAGGCGTACACCGGCCCCATCCCCCTATCTCCACTGCACCGACGACTGCATTGGGGCTGCCTTCTGCACCCGTGCAGATTCACCACTAACTCCCACCCTGCACTCAAACTCACCCGGACTATCTCTGACACCTCTCTCCCCTTTCTGGATCCCTCGGTCTCCATCACAGGGGATGGTCTATCGACTGATGTCGATCACAAACCTACCGACCCTCACAATTATCTGGACCACACTTCCTCCCACCCTGCCTCTGACAAGGAAGTTTCCGCCGACTCTCTATTTCTCCGTCTGCTGTATCTGCTTCCAAGATGAGGCTTTCCTTTCTGGGACATCCATGAAGTCCTCGTTCTTCAGTAAAAGTGATCATAGACGGATCTCTCCTCCTGTTCTAGATGGTTCCCTCACCCACGTCTCCACTGTGTCCCATAGATCTGCTCTCGTTCCCCTTCCCCCTAGATTGAAAAAGGACAGAGTTCCCCTGGCCCTCACCTTTCACTCAACCAGAATCTACATCCAGCACATCCACCTCTGACATTTCTGTCGCCTCCAACGTGATCCTACCACCAGTCACATCATCCCCTTTACACTTTCCACAGAGATCCCTCCCTCTGTAACTCCTTGGCCCACTCATCCCTTCCCACCCACACCACCCCTTCATCAGGTACTTTCCCTGGCAACCGCAGGAGATGCAACACCTGTCTTTTCACCTCCTCCCTCACCTCCATCCAGGCACCCCAGCACTTCTTCCGGTTAAGACAGATGTTCGCGTGCACCTCCTCCAACCTCATCTACTGCATCCGGTGTTCCCGATGTGGCCGCCTATACATTGGCATGACCAAGCGTAGACTCTGCGACCATTTTGCCAGACACTCACGCTCGGTCCACCAAGGCCTGCTGGATCTCCCGTTTGCTGGTTGATAGGATGGAAGCAAGATGTGCGGAGATGAGTTCAGTGGGGCAGGAGCAGGCAGAGGGATCCGCAGGGCAGTCCTGTGTGTGAATGTTGGGGAGGAGGAAGAAGCGGGCAGCGAGGGGCTGAAAGTTGTCGTGCAGGTACAGCAGGCAGTGAAGAAAGCTAATGGCATGTTGGCCTTCATAACAAGAGGATTTGAGTACAGGAGCAAAAAAGTCCTTCTGCAGTTGTATAGGGCCCTGGTGAGACCGCATCTGGAGTATCGTGTGCAGTTTTGGTCTCCTAATTTGAGGAAGGACGTCCTTGCTATTGAGGCAGTGCAGCGTAGGTTCACAAGGTTAATCGCTGGGATGAGGAAAGATTGGACAGACTAGGCTTGTATTTACTGGAGTTTAGAAGGATGAGAGGGGCCGTATAAAATTATAAAAGGACTAGACAAGCTAGATGCAGGAAAAATGTTCCCAATGTTGGGGGAGTCCAGAACCAGGGGACACAGCCTAAGAATAAAGGGGAGGCCATTTAAAACTGAGGTGAGAAGAAACTTTTTCACCCAGATAGTTGTGAATTTGTGGAATTCTCTGCCACAGAGGGCAGTGGAAGCCAATTCACTGGATGGATTTAAAAGAGAGTTAGATAGAGCTCTAGGGGCTAGTGGAATCAAGGCAGGGGGAGAAGGCAGGCACAGGTTACTGATTGTAGATGATCAGCCATGATCACAATGAATGGTGGTGTTGGCTCGAAGGGGCAAATGGCCTCCCCCTGCATCTACTTTCTATGTTTCTGTTTCTATGAACAGGTTGAAGGCTGTGAAGAGTAGATGGCCAGAGGTGATGGGATTGGAATCAGTCTGGGAGATGATGGTCACGGGGTGGGTATGAGGAGTGTCCGAGAGCTAGCATCAAGCCTTAGCACAGTAGAGGTCAGCCCGCCAGACTACAACGGCACCTCCCCTGTCAACGGGCTCTGGATATCATCCCATGGCAAGGGGGTTTTGTTTTATTTAATGATAGGTGTGAACACTACTGAGTGTGACTCTAAAGGGTGTATAGACACTGAGAATGCCTGAAGAATTTTTGCAGCATTTTTTTGTTTTGTTTTTATTGTTTATTTTGAATAATAGTTATTTTTGGAGTTTGGGTATAAAAGAAATGGTTGTAGTGGGTATAATTACAATGTTTAAAAGATATTTAGACAGATGTGTGGATCAGAATGCTTTGGAAGGGTAGAGTACAAACAAAGGCTGAGGTAAACAACTTGGCCGGCGTGGAGTTAGGTCCCTGAGTCTAGACTTAGGGTTGCCAACTTCCTCACTTCCCAAATACGGGACAAGGTGACGTCATCTGCTCCCGGCCCGGATGGCCGCCTTTGGTGAAGTGGGAGCACGTGGCCACTGGCTGGGGCGGTGACATCACCCTTTGTCCCACATTTGGGAGTGAGGAAATTGGCAACCCTACTAATACGGGACAAGGGCGGTCCCATACGGGACAATCTAATTTTGCCCAAAATACGGGATGTCCTGGCTAATACGGGACAGTTGGCAACCCTATCTAGACTCCCCTGCTCTGTTAAAAATTACTGACATTCCATCCTATCTACACCCCTCGTAATCTTGTGAACCTCTTTGAGGTCACCCATCAGCTTCCTACATTCCAGGGAGTATAAACCCTGTCTTTCCAGTCTCTCCTTATAGGCCTGGATACAGTGCATATGGAGAGGATGTTTCCACTGGTGGGAGAATCCAGGATAAGAGGCCGCAGCCTCGGAATAAAAGGATGGTCCTTTAGGAAGCTGAGGAGAAATTTCTCTAGTCAGAGGGTGGTGAATCTGTGGAATTCTTTGCCACAGAAGGCTGTGGAGGCCAAGTCAAAGAATATTTTTAAGGCAGAGATAGATAGATTATAGATTATCTTGTCTCTAAGGAGTTTGTACCTTCTCCACGCGAGCTGCGTGGGTTTTCTCCGGGATCTCCGGTTTCCTCCCACACTCCAAAGACATACAGGTTTGTAGGTTAATTGACTTCAGTAAAGATTGTAAATTGTTCCTAGTGTGTGTAGGATAATGCCAGTGTGCGGGGATTGCTGGTCGGCACGGACTTGGTGGGCTGAAGGACCTGTTTCCATGCTGTATCTCTAAACTAAACTGAAATCCATGATAAAGAGGTCTATTAAAATGAGGGTTTACTGTACTGTAATCTGGAACAAAAAACAAATGGTGGGAAGAATTCAGTTGGTCAGGCAGCATCAGGATGCAAAGGGATCGGCGATATATCAGGTCGAGCATCAGGACTCCAAGTGCAGCCTCACAAATATTTTGTACAGCTGCCCTGATGCAATCATAATGAAAGCTCATCAATGCCTCAAAGTCCTTAGAAGAATGCGGAGATTCAGTGTTTCAACAAATACTCTCTTGAACTTCTACACGTGTGTGGTGGAGTGCATATTGATCACGGCCTGGTTCAGCAACTCAAGCACCCAGGAACAAAGGCGTCTCATCTCTTGTCATGAGAGCCCAGCAGCGTCTGCACTTTCTGCGCCGGATGAGAAGAGCACACCTCCCCCATCCCATCCTCACCACTTTCCACAGGGGCACCATACTGACCAGCTGCATCTGTCTGGTCTGGGGACTGCAAAACCTCAGACTGGAATTCCGTGCAGAGAGTGGTGAGGACGGCTGAGAAAATCATCGTGACTTCACTTCCTTCCATCCAGGATATTGCACACAAACGCTGCTTGATCAAGGCCAACAACTTTATTAAAGACCCCACCCATGTCCATCATGGACTGTTCACCCTGCTGCCCCCTGGTCAAAGGTACTGCAGCACACGGAGCACAACAGCCAGGTTCTGCAATAGCTTCTTCCCCCAAGCCATCAGACTCTTGAACTCCCAATAATCCACCACCATTATTTTTATGCGCGAGTCACTTATTTATTTTATTTTATCTATTTTTATTATTCGGTGTTACATTGTGAGCCAGGTGCAACGGAATTTCGTTCAAATATGCATTTGTATGTTTCTTTTTTTTCCTAATCAGATGTACAGCACTTTGGTCAACTTGGGTTGTTTTTAAATGTGCTATACAAATAAAATTGACTTGACTTGACTTGACTTGTCTGGGGTATAGTTTTTGAATGACAATAAAGTCTATTAAAAAAAATTTAAATACAGGAGGCGCTGCCTCAAAAAGACACCACATATCATCAGAGAACCTCCCACCTCATTACCAACATCAAGATGAAGGTACAGGATTTTGAAAACCCTGTCCACCAGGTTCAAGAACAGCTTCTTCCCAACAACCATCAGGTTCTTGTACACTACACAATATTAACCTCAGCAACTATAATCTTCTCTGGATAAAAAGATACAAAGTGCTGGAGTAATTCAGGGGGTCAGGCAGCGTCTCTGGAGAACATGGACAGGTGACGTTTCAGGTCAGGACCCTTCTTCAGTATGATTTTGGGGGGGGGGGGGGAAGGAGCTTGGCCGGTGGGAGAGGAGAGGGATCCGGGGACAGGCCTATTGTGCGCTCGAGGTCGGTTGTGGGAGGAACAAAGGTGGAAGGGCGAGGAGAGGGACGTTGGTTCACTGGCCGATCCACACATCCAAGGAAGCTGATGGTTGGAGGCCCTGCAGAAGCCTGGGGCTCGCCTGGAACGGGCACCGCTCATAATAACTAGAGCACGGACTGGACCTTGAAAATGGCACCAAAACCTGGGGCCTCTTGCATGCGGGATCAGTAGACTATTCCTGTACACTCGCTAGTTGGGGATGTGCTTGGGTATGGGAACACTGCACAGGACTGCTTGTAAGAAAATAATTTCATTGTGCATTTGCACATGTGACAATAAAGGCAGCACGGTGGCGCAGCGGTAGAATTGCTGCCTTACAGCGCCAAAGACCCAGGTTCGATCCCGACTATGGGAGTTTGTACGTTCTCCCTGTGACCGCGTGGGCTTTCTTCAGGAGCTCCGGTTTCCTCCCACGCTCCAAAGACATACAGGTTTGTAGGTTAATTGACTTGGTATTATGGTAAATTGTCCCTAGGGTGCGTAGGGTAGTGTTAATGTGCGATGATCACTCGTCGGCGCGGACTCAGTGGGCCGAATGGCCTGTTTCCGCGCTGTATGTCTGAACTAAACTTAACAAAACTAAAATCACCATTGAACCATTGAACATTCATCCACTAGTCTTCCCTCTCTCTTTGATGTGCACCCACCTGAGCAATCTGCTCATCTTGTTGTCTTTGACTCTACTCTTTGCCCCCAACTTCTCCTCAGCCATCTTTCTGCGGAGTCCCTTCCCCCTACTGATCTAGTCTAACCCTTCAGAGCAGCACGAGCCAGTGTCCCTCATGTTGATATTGTTCCCCCGCTGGTCCAGGTGCAGTGTCCCTCTCGTGCAGCTCACCAATGGTTCAATGTGCAACTGCGCAGTGACGATCTCTTTGCATCTTTACACATGTGGGCACCGCCATGTCTTGCCGCCTTTTCCAAAGTCCGATCTGCCCGCGTGCGGGTTCTACTGGAGCGTTTCCCGGTCCAGGTAGGTCCTGGGCTCCTGCAGGACCTTCCACCATCACCCTCGACCCAACATCACCAACAGATGCCAGTGATCCAAACACCCTGTACTCAGCCACGTATTCACCTGGCCTGGCTTCCACTCCTGTCCTAACGCACTTGACACTGACAGTAATCTGGAGATTACCACCCTGCTTTTTAACCTCTTTTCTAACTCCCTGTATTCTCTAGGGAGGATCTCACCCCTTCTCCTACCCTTGTTGTTGGTACCAACGGGCACAGCAACCTTAGCAATCAATTTTATCAGGATGCATCACAGCTTGGTTTTCGACACGGTTTCATTTGGTTTGGTTTCGGGCGGCACGGTGGCACAGCAGTAGAGTTGTTGCCTTGCAGCTCCAGAGACCTGGGTTCCATCCTGACTACTGGTGATGTCTGTACCGAGAAACATAGAAACTTGAAAAAATAGGTGCAGGAGTAGCCCATTCGGTCCTTTGAATATGATCATGGCTGATCATCTAAAATCAGTATCCCATTCCTGCTTTTTCCCCATATCCATTGATTCCTGTAGCTCTAAGAGCTAAAACGCTAAAACGTAGCTTGTACGGAGTTTGTACGTTCTCCCCGTGACCACGTGGGTTTTCTCTGAGATCTTCGGTCTCCTCCCACAAAGACATACAGGTTTGTAGGTTGGCTTTGTATACTTGGTATAAGTGTTAATTGTCCCTAGTGTGCGTAGGCTTGTGTTGATGAGCTGAGATCATTGGTCGGTGCGGACTCGGTGGGCTGAAGGGCCTGTTTCCGTGCTGTATCTCTAAACTAAACTAAACAGCTTCATCCAAGACACAAGAAATTGCTGCAAATTGTAGACACAACCCAGACCCCACTCCCATCAGGCAAGAGGTACAGAAGTGTGAAAACGCACACCTCCAGATTCAGGGACAGTTTCTTCCCAGCTGTTATCAGGCAAGTGAATCATCGTACCACAACCAGAGAGCAGTGCTGGACCACTATTAACATCTTTGGTGACCCTCAGACAATCCTTGATCTGGTTTTGCTGGCTTTACCTTGCACTAAATGTTATTCCCTTATCATGTATCTACAGTACAGATTGTAAATGGCTGGATTGTAATCATGTCTCTCCGCTGACTGGAAAGCACGCAACAAAAGCTTTTCACTGTACCTCAGTACACGTGGCAATAAACTCAACTCAACTGATTTCTGGCTGCTCTTCACTCCCTCCCCCTTGAGAATGTTCTGAAAAGGCTTGGAGGCATGTCTGGTTTGATCAGTAAGTTTGCAGAAGGATCTGAGGTTATATCTTGATCTACGTAGACTTGGAAGTTGAACAGAGCATTTACAGATGGAACTTCATCCTGCCAAGATAAAGGTGATCATTTTAGGGCACTTAGTGCACTAAGAATCATTGATGATCGGAGAGACCCAAGGGTCCAAGCCCTGGTTGCTTGACAGTGGCAGCACAGGTAGATAACGTGGAGATAAAGGCACATGGTACCGAAGATCTCAGAGAAAACCCACGTGGTCACGGGGAGAACGTACAAACTCCCTTTTTTAATTATTTTTTTTATTTGAAAAATAATATCTCCGATATCTCTGCCTCCTCAATTCTCAAAAATATTCGAAAAATTATTTGTACAAAGACTTGAAATCTTTATTGATAAATATAACATACTAAGTGATCACCTGTATGGATTTCGAGCTAAAAGGTCTACCTCACTAGCGCTAATGGAACTAGTAGAGAATATTTCAACTGCAATTGATCGTAAAGAATATACTGTGGGAGTATTTATAGATCTCAAAAGAGCGTTTGATACTATAGATCATGGTTTACTGATGAATAAGCTAGAAAGGTATGGTATTAGAGGAGTAACATACTTCTGGTTAAGAAGCTACCTTGAAAACAGATATCAGTATGTTCAAGTAAATAATTTTGATTCAGAACTTATGAAGGTTACCTGTGAGGTTCTGCATGGCTCGGTGCTGGGCCCAAAGCTCTTTATACTCTATATAAATGATATTTGTAAGGTGTCAAAATTGTTACATTTAGTTATATTTGCGGATGACACAACTTTATTTTGTTCAGGGAAAAACATGAAGCGACTTTTGGACGCAGTTAAAGGGGAATTAGAAACGCTAAAGAAGTGGTTTGATAATAATAAATTGTCATTAAATCTAAGTAAAACAACATTTATTGTGTTTGGAAATCAAAAAATAAATTCTGAGGTAACACGTATGATTAATGATGTAGAAATTGAAAGAGTATGTGAAAATAAATTCTTTGGAGTGATAATAGATCATAAACTCGGTTGGAAACCTCACATAAAACATATCAAATCAAAACTGTCTAAATCCATTGCAATACTGCACAAAACTAAGGCCATCTTGAATCAAAATTGTATCTCTAAATCTAAAAATCTAAAAATTCACTATTTACTTTATATTGCTCTCATTATTCCATATATTACATACTGTGTAGAGGTATGCGGAAACACCTACAAAACTAGCGCTAATTCAATCTTTATATTGCAAAAAAGAGCCATATGAATTGTCAATAAGGCTGGTTATAATGACCCAACCAACCCATTATTTATGAAATCATATGCCCTCCAAAGACGTACAGGTATGTAGGTTAATTGGCTGGGTAAATGTAAAAATTGTCCCTAGTGGGTGTAGGATAGTGTTAATGTACGGGGATCACTGGGCGGCACGGACTTGGTGGGCCGAAAAGGCCTGTTATATATATATGATATGATGATGATGATAAAATGTATGGACCTAGTAGACTTTAAAACTCTACAAATAATGTTTAGAGCAAGAGAAAGAACCACTTCCTGACTGTCTGTATCCATCCAAGGTTTGTTTTCAGTGAGGGAGAGGAGGTGCCCACTCAGGGGTAATTATATATTGAAAAAATGAGGGTAAGGACACATGTGATAAATAGATGTGTGACTGTTAAAGGGGTCAATTTATGAAATAGTTGCAACAATGAATTAAAAGAGTGCCGTAATATGTGTAAATTCAAGAAAATGTTCAAAAATATTATATTTGAAAGATACAAAATATGTGATCAGCACAGAGAAATGGCTGACATGACAGAAATGATGGTTCTTGACTATATTGTGTTTCTTTCTATGTTTTGTTTATCCGCTTCTGACCTATGATGTTGTGTTATTTTGTTAAGTATTAAGGCTAGGCACCATAAGCTTTGGCTTCTGCCTGCACCTTTATTTTTTTCGGTCAGAAAATATGTGTGATTATATTGTTTTATTTTTTGATACAATGTTTTTTGCACTATTTAACTTTCACAACTGTATGGTCAATCTGTTGTATTGTATTGACCGGAAAAAAATAATAAATGAATAAATAAATAAATGGGAAGATTTTTCATTTACAAATAATTTATTCCAAAACAAAAACAAACATACAAAGTAGTAACATGATCGAATCAAAAGCTGCCTGAATTGGCAGTTTACAAACAAAATAGTTATCAAATTAAAATTCCGCCAACTTTGTTAACAATACATTCGACCTCCCGCGGCGACCAGCGTTCATGGAAGGCCTCCAGCGTCCCCATGGACACCGCGTGTTCCCTCTCCAGGGACACGCGGGCACGGACGTAAGCCCGGAAAAGGGGCAGGCAGTGGACCCCTGTGTGACCGTCGACTACCCGCTGCCTGGACCCGCGAATGGTCATCTTGGCCAGACCCAGGAGCAGACCCACAGGGAGACTCCCTCCTCCCTCCCTGCTGAATGCCCTACTCCTGCACTGGTTTTTCTATGTTTCTATTGTAGCGACCATAGGGATTGGTCCTGAAAGTCGAACCCTCGGATTGGCCAGCTAGGTCAGGTGGTGGTTTTGGCGCCCAAAACCAGTGAGCGGGGAGAGAACTTCGAAGCGAACAGTTTGATTTAATGGTTGTCTGTAAATTCGTTTGTTATACTTTGTAATCGAATATTGCTGCCGCAATAAACTTCTTTAACAAAGAACAAGCCTCCAGACTCGCCATACTATGTTTCTCCGTTTAGACATGACCAGTAGTCAGGATCGATCGTTCAGGACACAGAACACAAGACATGGGTCATTATATTTCAACTTTACAAACCATTGGTTAGACCACACTTAAAGTACAGTACACCCTCGTTATAACAGACCATGGGGTTGGGGGCATGGTGTCCATTATTGCCGACTGTCTGCTATAACTGAGTGAGGGATTACCATCGTATAAGTGGCAGAAACAAACCACTGCAGATGGTGGTTAATACACAAAAGGACACAAAGTGCTCAGCAGGTCCGGCAGCATTTCTGGAGATCATGAATAGGTGACATATCAGGTTGACACCCTTCTTCAGACCCGCGGTCCGGAACTGGGCCTGGAATCCAGATGAGTTGACTGCCCTGGCTTGCTGGTGGCTGGGGGGGGGGAGAATGAGGATCAGCAGAGTCATTGGTCACGGCCCACGGGTGGCTAGAGTGAGAGTAAGGGACGGTGACGGGCGGTGGGTGGTGGTGGTGGGGGTGGTGGGGGGGGGTGGTGGGTGGTGGTGGGTGGTGGTGGTGGTGGGTGGTGGTGGGTGGGGGTGGTGGGGGTGGTGGGGGTGGTGGTGGTGGTGGTGGTGGGTGGGGGTGGTGGTGGTGGTGGTGGTGGTGGTGGTGGTGGGTGGGGGTGGTGGTGGGTGGTGGTGGGTGGGGGTGGTGGTGGTGGTGGGTGGGGGTGGTGGTGGGTGGGGGTGGTGGGGGTGGTGGGTGGGGGTGGGGGTGGTGGGGGTGGTGGTGGTGGGGGTGGTGGGGGGGGGGTGGTGGGTGGTGGTGGGTGGTGGTGGTGGTGGGTGGTGGTGGGTGGGGGTGGTGGGTGGTGGGGGTGGTGGTGGTGGTGGTGGTGGGTGGGGGTGGTGGTGGTGGTGGTGGTGGTGGTGGTGGTGGTGGGTGGGGGTGGTGGTGGGTGGTGGTGGTGGTAGTGGTGGGTGGGGGTGGTGGTGGGTGGGGGTGGTGGTGGGGGTGGTGGGGGTGGTGGTGGGTGGGGGTGGGGGTGGGTGGTGGTGATGGGTGGGGGTGGGGTGGGGGTGGTGGGGGTGGTGGTGGGTGGGGGTTGGGGTGGTGGGGGTGGGTGGTGGTGATGGGTGGTGGTGGTGGTGGTGGTGGTGGTGGGGGTGGTGGTGGTGGGTGGTGGTGGGGGTGGTGGTGGGGGTGGGGGTGGTGGTGGTGGTGGTGGTGGTGGTGGTGGGTGGGGGTGGGGATGGTGGGGGTGGGGGTGGGGGTGGTGGTGATGGGTGGGGGTGGGGGTGGTGGTGGGTGGGGGTGGGGGTGGTGGGGGTGGGGGTGGTGGGGGTGGTGGTGGGTGGGGGTGGGGGTGGTGGGGGTGGTGGGGGTGGGGGTGGTGGGGGTGGGGGTGGTGGTGGGTGGGGGTGGTGGGGGTGGGTGGTGGGGATGGGTGGGGGTGTGGGTGGGGGTGATGGGTGGTGGTGATGGGTGGGGGTGGGTGGTGGGTGGTGATGGGTGGTGGCAGTAGCGGGTGGTGGGTGGTGGTGGGCGGTGGTGGCGGGCGGCTGTGAGGCTCGTCAGTGGCGGCAGAAGAACGGACATGATCTGAATGCGGTGCAGGGGGCAGCCGGGGAGACGGCATGTGCCGGGCACAGCGTGGGCAGCCGGTGGCAGGTCCCTCCACCATAACCAAAACCCGTTACAAAGCGGTCCGTTAAAACCAGGGTTTATGTATTGTGTGTAGCTGTGGTCACTGTTTTATCGGGAGGATGTGGTATCACTGGAGAGACTGCAAGGGAGATTAACCAGGCTGTTGCTCGGATTACACACTGAGAGAGATCGGGTGGGCTGAGCTTGGTTTGACCTGCGGTGGAAGGGGTGAAGATTGTGAGAGACATTCTGTAGATTGTGTAGGTAGTCAACATATTTTTCCTATCGTAGGGATATCGTCAACAAGAGAGCTTAGGTTTAAGGTGAGAGGAAAGAGATTTCAAGGTCTGAAGAAGGGTCCCGACCTGAAACATCACCTCTCCATATATTCCAGAGATGCTGCCTGAGCCGCTGTGTAACTCCGTTGATATTCAAAGATATCTTATTGGTCACATGTGCCGAGGTACAGTTCACAGTATCACTATACACAAGCACTTAGATACATCTTAGATAAGTATCTCAGATACAGCACAAGTGTATAGCAGTCGTGCACTGAGACAGTACACAGAGTCGCCAGTTTGGCGCCATTTTCAAGTCCCAGTTGTTGTAAGTGCAGGGATCTTGGCCTGACCATGAAGGCCCGTTGCCCTGGCAACATTGCAGGGTCGGCCTGGCCAAGCGTAGCTGCGGTGTCCTCCGCCGCTGCTCCACCGCTGTAGGCCGCGTGCAGTCCACGCGCTCGGCCTTTTGGAGCGGTGCTCGATGCAGCCGGGCCCCAGGCTGCTGCAGGGGCTCCAGTGGCCCACTCCCCTGTCCAGGCCGTGCACTCCCTCCCTCCCACAGTCTCCCCCTTTCTCCATCCCCTCTGGTCCACGGGGTGAGCAGGGGCCGGTCACGCCTCTCCTCCATGTGGCGGGCGTGCCCGGCCCGATGTTGGGCATGGTCGTGGCACCGTGGCACCGCGGCACTGACCATCTGCCGATCGGCCCACCGATCGAGGCAAGCATTTGTAGTTCCTTGTTTCTCCATTCAAGATTTAAAGGTGTTCTGAGGGTGAGTTGTTTTGTGGACAGAGTGGTTGATATCTGGAAATGCACTGCCAGGGGAGGATTAGTTTAGTTCAGAGATACAGCGTGGAAACAGGCCCTTCGGCCCACCGAGCCCACACCGACCAGTGATCCCCGCACACTGGGAATCGTTTACAATTTTACCAAAGCCAATTAACCTACAAACCTGTACGTTTTTGGAGTGTGGGAGGAAACTGGAGTACCTGGAGCAAACCCACGTGGTCACAGGGAGAGCGTACAAACTCCGTACAGACGGCACCCTTAGTCGGGATGGAAACCGGGTCTCTGTCGCCGTGAGGCAGCAACTCTACCGCTGCGCCACCTGGTGGCGGTGGAATAAAATCCATTACTACCTGTACGAGGCACTTAAATAGGCAAGACAAGGAAGAATATGCCCTTGATGCAGATAAAGGGGATTAGTTTAGATGGGCAGAAAGCTCAGCATAGACATGGTTTTACGAGGATGTGGCTAGGACTTGAGGGCCTGAGCTATAGGGAGAGGTTGAGTAGGCCGGGACATTATTCCTTGGAGCACAGGAGGGTGAGGGGAGATCTTATGGAGGTGTACAACATCATGAGAGGAATAGGTCGGGTAGATGCACAGAGTCTCATGCCAGAGTAGGGGAATCGAGGACCAGAGGACATAGGTTTAAGGTGAAGGGGAAAAGATTTAATAGGAATCCGAGAGGCAACTTTTTCACACAAATGGAACAAGCTGCCAGAGGAGGTAGTTGAGGCAGGGACTATCACAAAGTTTAAGAAACAATTAGACAGGTACATGGATAGGACAGGTATAGTGGGATATGGGCCAAACGCAGGCAGATGGGACTAGCGTAGATGGGACATGTTAGTTGGCGTGGGCAAGTTGGGCTGAAGGGCCTGTTTCCACGCTGTATCACTCTATGACTGAAAAGTTCGCAGCCCACTCCAATACTGAGGGGTGTCATTTTGTGAGTGTTTTGGATGACAAGATGTTAGTGTGGGTGGGTATTCTGTGGTGGTGGGGAAAGTAGGGAGGTCTTCAGCGAGGCAGCTGCTCAGCAACACTTGTTTCCCAAACAGCACACCAACGTGACATGAGCTGGTCAATTATTTACGTGTTTAGTTTAGAGATACACCGTGGAAACAGGCCCATCGGCCCACCAAGCTCTCGCCAACCAACTGCATGCTATTACTGTACGTAACCCTGTATGCTCGTTCTATCCTACACACTAGAAACAAATTACCAAAGCCAATTAACCTAAAAACCCGTATGTCTTTGGAGTGTGGGAGGAAACCAGAGCACCCAGAGAAAACCAAGAGGGAGAAGGTACAAACTCCGCACAGACACCACAATCAAGCCCAGGTCTCTGGCGCTGTAAGGCAGCCACTCTAGTGCTTCGTGACCGTGACGGCTGCTATCATGGCCCGCTAATCTGAGAGCCTTGTATCCAATCTCCCTTTTAAAACGACATTTCTCTGTCCTCACAACCCACAGTTCACCCTCCTGACTCACAAAGAGTAGATGTGTGCAAATCCGTGAGTATTTGTGCTGGGGTGGGGCTGGATACATTTCATGCCCAAGTATTAATGTTGAGGCAAGTTATCAGACCATCCCACAGTGACCACCCAAGCATGTAATCCTCTGGCAAGCACAACAGTGTTTTGAATTACAATGTGCCATTAGTTGGAGTCGCCCATTCACATGATACCATTCCCTTTATATTTTACCATGTTTTTCACAACATTCTAGGAGATATTGCATGCAATATTAATCCATAACAATGTTTCTCTTATTCTGTGTTTATGACAGCACAGAGAGCTCCTGAAGAAGGGTCTCGTTCCTGGAAACACCATCCAATCCTTCTCTCCAGTGATGCTGCCTGACCCGCTGAGTTACTCCAGCATTTTGTGTCTATCTTCAGAGTAATCCAGCATCTGCAGTTCCTTCCTACACAGAACAATCGCAGTAGCCTTGTTCCCTCTACAAGGAAGTATCTCAGCATTAGCTCCATCCAAAACGGCAAGAAATTTCAGAAAACTGTGGACGCAGCCCAGACCGTCACACAAACCAACCTCCCTTCCATTGACTCCATCTACACCTCACACTGCCTTGGCAAGGCCAGCAGCCCAGACCGTCACACAAACCAACCTCCCTTCCATTGACTCCATCTACACCTCACGCTGCCTTGGCAAGGCCAGCAGCCCAGACCGTCACACAAACCAACCTCCCTTCCATTGACTCCATCTACACCTCATGGTGCCTCGGCAAGGCCAGCAGCATCATCAAGACGAGTCGCACCCCGGCCACTCCCTCATTCCCCCCTCTCCCCTCAGGGAAGAGGTACAGAAATGTGAAAACGCACACCTCCAGATTCAGAGACAGTTTCTTCCCGGCTGTCACCAGGCAACTGAATCATCCTATCAACAACTAGAGAGCTACTATCTACATCATTAGAGACCGTTGGACTATCCGTAATCGGACTTTACTGGACTTTATCTTGCACTAAACGTTATTCCCTTTATCATGTATCTGTACATTGTGGACGGCTCAGTTGTAATCATGTATAGTTTAGTTGAGTTTATTGTTACGTGTACCGAGGTACAGTGAAAAGCTTTTGTTGCGTGCTAACCAGTCAACCAAATGCACTGCAATTTCTTGCGGGATTGGATAGAGCTGTTTCCAAACCAAGCTCCGATGCATCCTGATAAAATGCTTTCTGCGGACCATCTGTAGAAGTTGGTGAGAGGTGTTGGGGATGTGCCAAACTTGCTAAGCCTTCTAAGGAAGTAGAGGCGTTGGTGTGCTAGTCTTTCCGCTGACTGGATAGTAGGCAACAAAAAGCTTTTCGCTGCACACGTAACAATAAACTAGACTAAACTCTTGCCTTGTTTCTTCAAACTCCAACTCATCCTCTCTCACACATGCCCATCGAGTGCCCTTTCATTCCCTTTACCACTAAACCTGCATGAAGGAGCTAATTCATGTATTAGTATACTATTACAACGTGAAGCACTTTGAGGGAAGTCACATAGTTCCAGGGAGAACAACCCCAGAGGTCCCGGCACACAAGTAAACCTGACACAGTGGCACCCACATTGGAACAAAGTCCCGGGAGTTGTGCAATGACCAGGACAAGGTAAGCCCCAAGCGTTGAGCCCAGCGTTTGATGCCACTGGGCCTGTACTCGCTGGTGTTTAGAAGGATGAGGGGGAACCTCAATGCAACTTACCGAATAGTGAGCGGCCTGGATAGAGTGGATGTGGAGAGGATATTTCCACTAATGGGAGAGTCTAGGACCAGAGGTCACAGTCTCAGAATGAGAGGACGTGCAGTAACTTTTAGGGAGGAGATGAGGAGGAATGTCTTTAGTCAGAGGGTGGTGAATCTGTGGAATTCATTGCCACAGAAGGCAGTAGAGGCCAAGTCAATGGATATTTTTAAGGCGGAGATTGACAGATTCTTGATTTTAAAGGTTATGGGGAGAAGGCAGGAGGATGGGGGTTTGAGAAGAAAAGATAGATCAACCATGATTGAATGGCGGAGTAGACGATGGGCCAAAGTGACCTAATCCTGCTCCAAGAACTTATGAACATATGAACTTATGTTTGGCACAAACATTATGGGCCGAAGGGCCTGTTCCTGTACTGTACTGCTCTGTGTTCTACTATCCGCAGTCACTGCATCCCACCTGACAAACAGCCGACGAGCCATGGCAGTGCATGTCTTATGGAGTAAAGACTGCTGGCATTAATATACCCTGCAACTATCTGCAAGAGGGTGCTGCCAAGGTCAAACCATGGGCAATATATCTTCAAGCTGAGTCTGAAGGGTCTCGACAGGAAACATCACCTATCTATGTTCTCCAGAGATGCTGCCTGAGTTACTCCAGCACTCTGTGTCTCTTCTTTGTAAACCAGCATCTGCAGTTCTTATTTCTAGATAACTGCATGCTGGCCTGTAGTGCAGGGTCCTGCATATCTCCCTCGTTCACTCACGGTCACCAACACTGATGGTCACAGGGCAGCAGCCATGTAAAACTCATTGACACAGCACTGAACTCAGCTGTGTGGCACAATGTGCTGGAGTAACTCAGCGGGTCAGGCAGCATCTAGGGAGAGAAGGAATGGGTGACGTTTCGGGTCGAGACTCAAAGGGTTACTCCAGCATTTTGTGTCTACCTTCGATTGTAACCAGCATCTGCAGTTTGTTTCTACTCGGCTGTGTGGATGTCATCAGAGCCACAAAGCTCCGTTTAGTTTAATTTAAAGATACAGCATGGAAACAGGCCCTTCGGCCCACCAAGGCCGTGCCGACCACCGGTCCCCACACACTAACACCATCCTACACACTGGGGACAAATGACAATTTTACCAAGCCAATTAACCTACAAAACCTGTGCGTCTTTGGAGTGTGGGAGGAAACCAGAGCATCCAGAGAAAACTCACGCAGGTCACGGGGAGAACGTACAAACTCCGTACAGACAGCATCCGTAGTCAGGATCGAACCTGAGTCCCTGGCGCTGTATGGCAGCAACTCTACCGCTGCGCCACCGTGCCGCCCTATGTCAGCCACAGTTCCGCGGGCAATGACGTGGTTGAATACTGCCCTTCACTGAGTCTGCCAGGTGGGATAAACCTTCAGTACATTCACACTCCCCAATGCATCTGCACCTCCCCAAAGCCCACCCTCCCCCGGTGTGTGGAGCAAGGGGAACATGGTCGTTTAACATGGAGATGCAAAACTGCACCTGACCCTGCCAACGTGGCACTAGAGTCATTTAATAAATATTGTACTGAAGCAAATCATTTTTTTAAACTTCAATATTATGTTGAAAGGGCAGGTGTGACTAGTGCATCTGGGTCAGCATGGATAGGTTGTGCAGAAGGGCCTGTTTCCGTGCTGCATGGCTCTTTGACTCTCTGAAAGTTAACCAAAAAACAACTAACCACATTACTAATAATATGTAATCAAAAGGAGCTGCAGATGCTGGTATATACCAAAAATAGACACAATACGCCTGAGTAACTCAGCAGGTCAGGTAGCATCTCTGGAGAAAATGGACAGGTAATGTTTTGGGTCAGGATGCTTTTTCAGAAAGCACATTAAACACATTACTAACTAGAAATATGAAATAGACAATAGACAATGAATAACAGGTGCAGGAGTAGGCCATTCGGCCCTTTGAGCCAGCACCGCCATTCACCATGATCATGGCAGATCATCCACAATCAGTACCCCGTTCCTGCCTTCTCCACATATCCCCTGACTCCGCTATCAATAAGAGCTCTATCTAACTCTCTCTTGAAAACATCGAGGGAATTGGCCTCCACTGCCTTCTGAGGCAGAGAATTCCACAGATTCACAACTCTCTGAGTGAAAAAAGTTCTTTCTCCTCTCCGTTCTAAACTGTGGCACCTGGTTCTGGACTCCCCCAACATCGGGAACATGCTTCCTGCCTCTAACGTGTCCAATCCCTTAATGATCTTATATGTTTCAATAAGATCCCCTTTCATCCTTCTAAATTCCAGAGTATACAAGCCCAGTCGCTCCAGTCATTCAACGTACGACAGTCCCGCCATTCCGGGAATTAATCTCGTGAACCTACGCTGCACGCCCTCAATAGCAAAAATGTCCTACCTCAAGTTTGGAGACCAAAACTGCACACAGTACTCCAGGTGTGGTCTCACTAGGGCCCTGTACAACTGTAGAAGGACCTCTTTGCTCCTATACTCAACTCCTCTTGTTATGAAGGCCAACATTCCATTGGCTTTCTTCACTGCCTGCTGTATCTTTCAGTGACTGATGCACTAGGACACCCAGATCTCATTGTACTTCCCCTTTTCCTAACTTGACACCATTCAGATAATAATCTGCCATTATAACAAGGGGAGTTGTAAACCAGACCAAAATATTTTTTTTAACTAGTCATCTACTTTTTCAATCGGACTTTATCTTGCACTAAAGGTTATTCCCTTTATCCTGTATGTGTACACTGTGGACGGCTCGATTGTAATCATGTATAGTCTTTCTGACTGGAATAACACACAATATAAAAGCTTTTCACTGTACCTCGGCATACGTGACAATAAACTAAACTGAGCCTCTGCTTTCCTGGATATTGTATCAACAATACATGTTGCAGGGGCTGGGTTTCTCTGCAATCGGCCTTTGGTTTGAAAAGATTCTCAAAACAGCTCAACTTATAAAGACAGACAGTGCCATCCTGTGTTGTTATTTCCCTCATAGCTTTTTTCTCCTCTTACACACAGACCTTGGTCGACTCAATAAATCACTGTACTGCCGTGATTAAACATGTACTTACCCCAGAACGAAATGTGATTGTAACCACCAGGCGACTTCTCATTTCTCTGGATTTTCCGCAATTTCATTGCGAAACCTGTACTCGTATCTCTGACAGCCTTTTGCCCACATGGTTACAAAATGTTTAGCTTAGTGTTTATTACAGGCACGTGTACTGAGCTGCAGTGAAAAGCTTTTATGTTGCTATCCAGTCAGTGGAAAGACTATACATGATTACAATCAAGTCGTCCACAGGATAAAGGTATAACGTTTAGTGCAAGATAAACTCCAGTGAAGTCCAGTTAGATAGTCCGAAGGTCCCCTGCCAGGTAGATTGGAGGTCCGGACCGATCTCTAATTGGTGATAGGATGATTCAGTTGCCTATAACAGTTTGGATGAAACTGCCCCTGAATCCGGAGCTGTGCGTTTTCACATTTTTGTGCCTTTTGAACTCGGGTCTCTGGCGCTGTAAGGCAACAACTCTACCGCTACGCCACCTATTGTTTGCATAAGCTACAGGGTCAATGTTTAATGTGTCTTTATATAAAAGCTGGTTTGCATCCAACTTCATCATGATCACACAGTGCATATGCTGCACCTCAACGTTAGTCTTGTGTGTGATCCTTAGCTGCGGAGATTTAGTTATACTTATGTTTCAGTTTCGATATATGAACAAAATTCTAGTTATCTTATACAGAATCTTTGTCTGATAAATAGGCACTTTTCTCCCACCTCCCATGAAATAATAAATTCAGATCTGACTGCAAATTAAAACTTAATTCCTCCATTTAGTTTAGTTTCGAGATATAGCACGGAAATAAGCCATTCACCCCTCCGGGTCCACGCCGACCAGCGATCCCCGCACACTAACACTAAACTACACACACTAGGGACAATTTATATTCCTCTCATCCTCCTGCGCTGCATGGAATAGAGTCCCAGTCTACTCAACCTCTCCCTATTGCTCTGAACCTCGAGCCCAGGCAACATCCTTGTAAATCTTCTCTGTGCCTTTCCAGCTTGACAACATCTTTCCTACAACATGGTGCCCAGAACTGAACACAATACTCTAAAGGCGGCCTAACCAATGTCCTATACAACTGCAACATGACCTCCCAACTTCAATACTCAATACTCTGGCTGATGAAGACCAATGTGCCAAAAGCCTTTTTGTCCACGTTAACGATAACTAGTCGAGCCTTGGGCTCTAGAGTCTGTGGAGATTGCCTGCGGTTAGTGCAGAGAATTAGGGAGACCTTCATCAGCACCAGGACTGATGTTTACAGGTGGTGGAGACAGGAACTATCACAACGTTTAAGGAACATTTAGACAGGTACATGGATAGGACAGGTTTAGAGGGATATGGGCCAAACGCAGGCAGGTGGGACGAGTGTAGATGGGACATGTTGGATGGTGTGGGCAAGTTGGGCTGAAGGGCCTGTTTCCATTCTATGATTCTATGACCCGCTGAGTTACTCTAGCATCTTGTGTCTATCTTCAAAGAATCTTGGATGGGATGTTCGAGGTGACAATATTAATTTTAAATAATGTGTTTAAAAGCTGCAATGCCAGAGGACTGGTGGATATTTCATGCAACATCTACATTTAGGAAGGAAGTTAAAAAATGTCTTGAGAGCTACAGGCCAGAATGTTGAACTGCTCAGGAAGATAATGGAACCCTCCAAACATAGGAAACACGCAAAGCAAATTTATAATCGAGTAGTTCACAGAGATTTCAAAATAGAAAGTTGTGGTTGAGCAAGGTTTTCTTGCTTTGATTGATCGTATGGCATTAACCAACAGTCCACACACACAGGGGAACAAATGCACAAACATCAGATTTTGGAAGCAGAAAAATAATTGGTTGTCATCTTCCAAATTTATTCAGACTTAGGAGAAGTTTCTACAGATTGGACGATGGCTTATATTAGTGGGAGAACTATATTCTACAAAATTGATATTGGTGAATGTCTACGCACCAAATTTTGATAATCCGTTATTTAAAAAATATATATTTAATACCATTCCAGAATTTGGACAATATAACTTGATAATTGGAGGAGATTTAAATTGTACATTAGATCCTTATTTGGATAGATCTTCAACTCAAAGGAAAACAAAATCCAAGTCGTGTGAATTATTAAACTCTTATATAAATAATGCAAATATAAAAGATGTTTGGAGGATTGATAATCCTTCAGGCCGAGAGTATTCATTTTATTCACCTGTGCATAAAACTTATTCAAGAATTGATTATTTCTTGGTGGACTCCAAACTTATTCCTTATACGTATAATTCAAAATATCATAATATTATTATATCCGATCATGCCCCTTTAACATTTAGGGTAAAACTCCAAGGAGTAACGGGGAAACAGACTAATTGGAGATTTAATCCGCAAATCTTAAATGAAAAAGCATGTTATGATTATCTTAAATCGCAATTTGAGATTTTTTTTAATGCAAATGACCTTCCTGAAACACCTGCGTCCCTGCTTTGGGAAACATTTAAAGCGTTTGTGAGAGGATGTATTATTGCTTTTCAAGCGTCTCAAAACAAGAAGAACCGAGCTGAACAGAATGACCTGGAAAGTCAGATAAGACAGTTAGACATAACAAATGCCATCGCTCCCTCTATTGAAATACATAATAAAATTGCAGTTCTCAAATATAAGTTAAATTACATCCTTTCAGCTCATATTTTAAGGCTTTTTCAATATACTAAACAAAAACATTTTGAATTTGGAGATAAACCACAGAAATTGCTAGCACGTCAACTCCGTAAATTAGAAGATGATTCTACAATTCATAAAATTAGATCAGAAAATGGAGATTTGCTTAAACTACCTAAGGATATTAATCAGAGATTTTTGCAATTTTATCAGTCATTATATTCATCAAAAATAACAGATACTTCTGCGCAGATGCAAAAGTTTTTGCAGGAATGTAACCTTCCTGGTTTGAATGTGAGTGATAGAAATTTACTGGGCGCAGAAATAACTATGAAAGACGTTGAAGAGACTATTAAATCCATGAAAAATGGGAAGACTCCTGGCCCTGATGGCTTAAATAATGAATTTTATAAAAAATTCAGTGGGTTGATCTCTCCACGTTTGCAAACTGTATATAGTCACGCCTTTAAACAACAGAGATTGCCACAAACTCTGACTGAATCAACAATAATCCTCATTCCTAAAAAAGATAAGGATTCTGAAGACCCTGGTTCGTATAGGGCGATAGCTCTTTTAAATACTGATCAGAAGATATTAGCGAAAATCTTAGCTCAGAGATTAAGTCTAGTTATAGACAAATTGATACACCCCGATCAATCAGGCTTTATAGCCAAACGATATTCATTTTTCAACTTGAGACGCTTGTTTAATATAATTTATTCAAATAGACTATTAAATGAAGATTTAGCAATCATCTCGCTAGATGCTGAAAAAGCATTTGATCAAGTAGAATGGCCCTATCTTTTCTCAGTGATGGAAAAATTTCAACTAGGTGAAAATTTTTGTGCATGGGTGAAACTTTTATATACATCCCCAACAGCTAGAATATTAACTAATCAAATGCTGTCATCTAAATTTCATTTAGCTAGGGGTTGTAGACAAGGATGTCCACTATCACCACTTTTATTTGCCCTTATTATAGAACCACTTGCTGAGAGTATTAGATCAAATTCAGATATTTATGGCTACAACACTAAACATACAACCAATAAAATTTATTTATATGCGGATGATGTATTAATATACATTACAAAGCCAGAAATTAGCATTCCGAATTTATTAAATCTCATAACTCAATTTGGTTCATTTTCAGGTTATAGAATTAACTGGTACAAAAGTGAAATTATGCCAATAATGGAGCATAATCCGGCCATACTTCAACAATTTCCTTTTAAAATTGCCTATGAAAAGTTTAAATATCTTGGAATTTACGTGACTAGGAAATATACTTCTTTATTTAAATCAAATTTTCCTCCTTTACTTGCTAAATTACACAGAAATATCCAATTTTGGAAAACACTTCCTATATCATTAGTTGGTCGTAGTAATGCTATAAAGATGATCTTTCTCCCACAGCTACTATACTTATTTCAAGCAATTCCGATCTACCTTCCAAAAAAGTTTTTTTTTTAAATTGATTCAATTGTTACTAATTTTATTTGGGACTACAAGACTCATAGAATAAATAAAAGACACTTATGTAAGTCTAAAATTAATGGAGGAATTGCTTTACCTAACTTTTTATTTTATTATTGGGCGGTTAATATTAAAAATATAACCTGCTGGTTGGATGATTCTGATCAACAACCGGATTGGTTAAAGATGGAGAAAGAGGATTGTTTACCATTCGATATTGGTGCGATCCTCTTAGCTCCAATAAATTTTAAATAAAAAAACATATGGAGGTAATCCCATTATACATAGTGTTATCCGTACCTGGAAACAATTAAAGCTTACGTTAAAATTGAGTAAATTATCTGTTTTCCTTCCTATTGCGAATAATCCTTCTTTTAAACCGTCTGTCTTAGATAGAGGCTTTGCTCAATGGAAAAGTTATGGAATCAAAAGGGTGGGAGATCTTTATCATAAGGGAACTTTTCTTTCGTTTCAGGAGTTACAGCAGAAGTACGGATTACATGTTAATAATTATTTTAGATATTTACAACTTAGAGATTATGTAAAATCACACATGCAAGAATATAAGTTTAGAGGTCCAGAAACACTTGATGTATGCCTGAATCGACATTATAACTCAAATAAATTAATATCTTTTATTTACAATATTCTCCTTGATATTGACATTCCGTCATCAGAATCTTATAGACGAGCATGGGAGGACGAATTGAATCAATTTATAATGCAAGATATATGGGATGAAAGTTTACAACATATACATCAATGTTCATTGAATACTAGACATTCCTTAATACAATTTAAAATAATACATAGATTACATTATTCGAAGACGAAATTAAATAGGATTTTTCCTAGTATCTCTCCTATGTGTGATAAATGTCAATTTCAAGAAGCTAATTTAACTCATATTTTCGTAACTTGTATAAAAATGCAAAACTTCTGGTTGGAGATTTTAAAAATAGTTTCTAAAGTTATTAATAAAAAATTAGATATGGACCCAAAATTAATTATATTAGGATTATCAGAACATACTACAAATTTTACAGTAAGTCAGGTACATTTTCTTGATTACAGTCTAATAACTGCGAAAAAACTAATACTTAAATTTTGGAAAAAACCAATAACCCCCACAATTAAAATGTGGACTATGGAAATGACAGAGACCCTGCATTTGGAAAAAATAAGGTTTGCCTTAATCGACAAACCTGAGTTATTTAAAAAAATATGGTCTCCATTTATTGAATTTTTAGAAAAGTAAATGGGTTTGGCACAGGACTAAAATAAAAAATAAAAATAAAATTTAAATAAAAAGTTGAAACTTGAGTTGGGGGTTGGATGTCCAGCTGTGGTTTTTGTCTCCCGGATCTACTCCCGTTAATTTTTTATTGTTAGATCCTTTTTTTTTTTTAACCCTCTTACTCTCTCTTCCCAAGTTTATAGTTTTATATTTTTATTTTTACTTTCTCTCTTCAAAAATTTAAAAATTGAAGCTATGTAAGAACTTTGTAACAAATGTGTTTTTTTTAAATTTCGATTTGTACATATGCTTTTCAAAAAAATTAAAAAATTAAAAAATTAATTAAAAAAAAAAAGATTGGACGATGGCAAGTGTAATCCCACGATTTTAAAAAGGGTGGGTAAAGACTTGGAATTACAGGGTAGTACGTCTAACACAGTGGGCAAATGCTAAAGACTATTACAGTAAGTGGAATAATAAAGCTATTGGAAAACATTGATAGGATTGGACAAAGCGTGCTTATAAAAGGAAAATCATTCTCGCCAGGTTCAGAGTTTAGTTTAGACTTCAGAGATGCAGGGCGGAAAGAAGCCCTTCGGTCCACTGACCAGTGATCAAGAAAATAACTGCAGATGCTGGTACAAATCGAAGGTATTTATTCACAAAATGCTGGAGTAACTCAGCAGGTCAGGCAGCATCTCGGGAGAGAAGGAATGGGTTACGTTTCGGGTTGAGACCCTTCTTCAAACTGATGTCGGGGGGGGCGGGACAAAGGAAGGATATAGGTGGAGACAGGAAGATAGAGGGAGATCTGGGAAGGAGGAGGGGAAGAGAGGACAGAGGAACTATCTAAAGTGGGAGAAGTCGATGTTCATACCGCTGGGCTGTAAGCTGCCCAGGCGAAATATGAGGTGCTGTTCCTCCAATTTCCAGTGGGCCTCACTATGGCACTGGAGGAGACCCATGACAGAAAGGTCAGACTGGGAGTGGGAGGGGGAGTTGAAGTGCTCAGCCACCGGGAGATCAGGTTGGTTAAGGCGGACTGAGTGAAGGTGTTGAGCGAAACGATCGCCGAGCCTGCGTTTGATTTCGCCGAGGTAAAGAAGTTGACATCTAGAGCAGCGGATGCAATAGATGAGGTTGGATCAAGACTGCTCTCTGGTTGTGGTAGATCGTAGATCAAGAGTACATTATCCTACACTCTAGTGACAATTTACAATTTTACAGAAGTCAATTAACCTGCAAACCTGCACGTCTTTGGAGTGTGGGAGGAAGCCAGAGCACCCGGAGAAAACCCACACAGTTGACGGGGAGAAGGTACAAACTCCATACAGACAGCACCCTTAGTCAGGATTGAACCCGGGTTTCTGGCGCTGTAAGGCAGCAACTCTACCGCTGTACCACCGTGCCGCCACGCTACTGCTCTACTGCAATTGTTGAGGATGAAATGAGGATAAACAGCCAACCTGCCATGTACTGGGATTTGCATAAAGCTTTTAACAAATAGCCACATAAGAGGTTAGTTCAGTTCAGTTTAGTTTATTGCCAAGTGTGTCGTGGTACAGTGAACAGCTTTTATTGAGTGCTAACCAGCCAGCAGAAAGAGAACACAGGATTACAATCGAGCCATTCGCAGTGTACTGATACATGATAAGGGAATAACGTTTAGTGCAAGATAAAGCCAGTAAAGTCCGATCAAAAATAGTCCGACGGTCCCTGATGTGGTAGATAGTAGATCAGAACTGCTCTCTGGTTGAGCTAGGATGGTGCAGTTGGCTGATGATGTTGGAGAGGGGACCTCCAGCAATATACTGACTCATGAGATTTGGTCAACGATAGACACAGAGAGGACAAGTAGACGGGTTTTGTTTCCAGGGGACAGACAGCGACTGGACAGGTAGGATGGAGATCTGTGCTAGAGGTCCACCTACTCACAATACACATCAGTGACAGACACAAAATGCTGGAGTAACTCAGCGGGACAGGCAGCATCTCTGGAGAGAAGGACGTTCTGGGTCGAGGCCCTTCTTCAAACTCTCCTTCACTCCGAAGATGCTGCCTGTCCCGCTACGTTACTCCAGCATTTTGTGTCTATCTTTGATTTAAACCAGCATCTGCAGTTCTTTCCTACACATACACATTAGTGATCTGTATTAGAGGTCTAAATGTGAGATGTCCAGAGTGCAGATGACACAAAGCTGGAGGAGAGGGAGAGTGTGGGAGGATGCATGGAGACAACAAGATGAGTTGGGTGAATGGCAAACGCATGACGGGTACAGTTTAGTTTAGTTTAGTTGGAGATGCCGCAAGGAAACTGGCCCTTTGCTGACCATTGATCAGCCATTCATCCCAACTCCCTTCCCACCAGGGGTAACTTATTACAGAGGGCCATTAGCCCACTGAACCTGTAGGTCTTTGGGACGTGGGAGGAAACCGGAGCACCAGAGGGAGAACATGCAAACTCCACACAGACAGCACCTGAGATCAGGATCAAACCCAGGTCTTGGTGCTGTGAGGCAGCAGCTCTACCCGCTGCACCATTATCCCTTGATAAATGTGAAGGCATCTGGCTCCGATTATGAAGCAGCTTCATGGCAGCTTAATGTTCCAGGGTAGGGGTGCTGCTGCAAGGCTTGGGTTGCCGTATTAGCCGGGACATCCCCTTAAGGGGTTGGACAGGCTAGATGCAGGAAGATTGTTCCCGATGTTGGGGAAGTCCAGAACAAGGGGTCACAGTTTAAGGATAAGGGGGAAGTCTTTTAGGACCGAGATGAGAAAGTTTTTTTTCACACAGAGAGTGGTGAATCTGTGGAATTCTCTGCCACAGAGGGTAGTTGAGGCCAGTTCATTGGCTATATTTAAGAGGGAGTTAGATGTGGCCCCTTGTGGCTAAAGGGATCAGGGGATATGGAGAGAAGGCAGGTACAGGATACTGAGTTGGATGATCAGCCATGATCATATTGAATGGCGGTGCAGACTCGAAAGGCCGAATGACCTACTTTTGAACCTATTTTCTATGTTTCTATGTTTCTATGTATTTTGGGCTAAATTAGTTTGCCCCGTACAGGACCGCCCTTGTCCCGTATTAGTAGGGTTGCCAACTTCCTCACTCCCAAATAAGGGACAAAGGGTGACGTCACCGCCCCGCGCCCCACGTGACCTCACCCAGTGGCCACACGCTCCCCCATCATGGCGTCCGCCATTGGTGGAGTGGGAGCACATGGCCGCTGGCTGGGTGAGGTCACATGGGGCGTGGGGCGGTGACGTCACCTTGTCCCGTATTTGGGAGTGAGGAAGTTGGCAACACTAGCTGCATGAGAGGTAGAGGTGAGGGCGAACGTAGAGGGAGTGTTACTCTAGCGATTAAGGAGAATGTCCAAAATTACGTGACTGCAGCGAATTGTGGACGTAGCCCCGACCAACGCACAAACTTACCTCCCTTCCATTGACTCCATCGATACTTCACTCTGCCTCAGCAAGGCCACCAGTATTATCAAGGATGTGTCACACCCTGGCCACTCCCTCTTCTTCCCTCTCCCATCGGGCAAAAGGTATAGGAAAGAACTGCAGATGCAAATCAAAGGTAGACACAAAATGCTGGAGTAACTCAGTGGGTCAGGCAGCATCTCTGGAGAGAGGGAATGGGTGACCTTTCTGGTCGAGACCATTCCTTCTCTCCAGAGATGCTGCTTGTCCTGCTGAGTTACTCCAGCATGTTGCGTCTACCTTCGGGCAAAAGGCATAGGTGTGAAAAGGCACACCTCCAGATTCAGGGACAGTTTCTTCCCAGCTGTTATCATGCAACTGAACCATCCCAGCACAACCAGGGAGCAGTGTTGAACAGCTCTCTACCTCATTGGAAACCCTCGGACTAACTTTGATTGGACTTTATCTTGCACTAAACATTATTTGTGCCTGTCTGTGGGTCTGTGGAGACCACGGCTGGGGCCTGGGTCTGTGGGGCCTGGGTCTGTGGCCTGGGTCTGTGGCCTGGGCCTGTGGGGCCTGTGGCTGGGGCCTGGGTCTGAGGGGCCCGTGGCTGGGGCCTGGGTCTGTGGAGCCCGTGGCTGGGGCCTGGGTCTGTGGGGCCTGGGTCTGTGGGGCCTGGGTCTGTGGGGCCTGGGTCTGTGGGGCCCGTGGCTGGGGCCTGGGTCTGTGGGGCCTGGGTCTGTGGGGCCCGTGGCTGGGGCCTGGGTCTGTGCGGCCTGGGTCTGTGGCCTGGGTTTGTGGGGCCCGTGGCTGGGGCCTGGGTCTGTGGGGCCTGTGGCTGGGGCCTGGGTCTGTGGGGCCTGGGTCTGGGGGCATGGGTCTATGGGGCCTGTGGCTGGGGCCTGGGTCTGTGGGGCCTGGGTCTGTGGGGCCTGGGTCTGTGGGGCCTGGGTCTGTGGGGCCTGTGGCTGGGGCCTGGGTCTGTGGGGTCTGGGTCTGTGGGGCCCGTGGCTGGGGCCTGGGTCTGTGGGGCCTGGGTCTGTGGGGCCTGGGTCTGTGGGGCCTGGGTCTGTGGGGCCTGGGTCTGTGGGGCCTGGGTCTGTGGGGCCTGGGTCTGTGGGGCCTGGGTCTGTGGGGCCTGGGTCTGTGGGGCCTGGGTCTGTGGGGCCTGGGTCTGTGGGGCCCGTGGCTGTGGCCTGGGTCTGTGGGGCCTGTGGCTGGGGCCCGGGTCAGTGTCCGGAGAGGACGTGGTGGTGATAGCAGAGAGGTTGGTGCGGCGGCCAGTGATGGCACCGACCGACAGACGATGATGGACACGTGGAAGTGAGGACATCGCTGCCGAGGGAAGGAAGGAGAGAGGGAGGGGGACGAACAATGGAGGACCCGGCGTGGGGGGATCGCCGAGATGCTCCCGAGATGCTGCCTGACCCGCTGAGTTACTCCAGCAGTTGTGTCTACCTTCGATTTTAACCAGCATCTGCAGTTTTAAACTAAACTGAGGGAGACAAGAGATATAGAAGGGTAAGGTGTGAAAAGGGCAGATCACAGCAGACGATGCTCAAGGTAATGTAGAGTGGTTGATTGTTAGCGTGACCACGAGGTACACAGGGTGTTGGGTGGGGTACGGGAGACAGGACGCTGGCGTGATGCCCACGTGGGCAGTGCCAGGGGGAACGTCTACTCACCGCCCCCCCCCCCTCACCGCCCCCCCCCTCACCGCCCCCCCCTCACCGTCCCCCCTCACCGCCCCCCCTCACCGCCCCCCCTCACCGCCCCCCCCCTCACCGCCCCCCCCCTCACCGCCCCCCCCCCCCTCACCGCCCCCCCTCACCGTCCCCCCCTCACCGCCCCCCCCCCTCACCGCCCCCCCCTCACCGTCCCCCCCTCACCGCCCCCCCCCTCACCGCCCCCCCCCCCTCACCGCCCCCCCCCTCACCGCCACCCCCCTCACCGCCCCCCCCCTCACCGCCCCCCCCCCCTCACCGCCCCCCCTCACCGCCCCCCCTCACCGCCCCTCCCCTCACCGCCCCCCCCTCACCGTCTCCCCCTCACCACCCCCCCCCTCACCGACCCACCCCTCACCGACCCCTCCCCCCCCTCACCGACCCCTCCCCCCCTCACCGACCCCTCCCCCCCTCACCGTCCCCCCCCCTCACCGCCCCCCCCCTCACCGCCCCCCCCTCACCGCCCCCCCCCTCACCGCCCCCCCCCACCGCCCCCCCCCCCTCACCGCCCCCCCCTCACCGCCCCCCCCTCACCGCCCCGCGCCCCACGTGACCTCACCCAGCCGCCAGGCCCGGGCGGGCGGCCGCCATTGATGGAGCGGGAGCACGCGGCCGCTGGCCAGTCACAGGTGGTGATGTCACCTTGTCCTGTATTTGGCAGTGAGGAGGTTGGCAACCCTACTTCCAGGTGAGGCAGCACCTCCTCCATCCTTGCCTAAGGCAGTCCATGTGACCGCCTCGATGTCAGTGACACCAAGCTCAGGCTGGGCAACCAATCGTTCTCCTTCCACAATAATTATTTTTAAAATTCAGAATAGAAAATATATGCAAAAGAAGGACTGTGCAAAAATTCTTCCAACATTGTCAGAGGCGATACACACATTCATTGGCATCGTATCATAGTTTAGTTTAGAGATACAGAGTGGAGACAGGCCCTTCAGCCCAATGTGGCCCTTCACGCTGACCAACAATCCCTGTATACTAGCCCTGTACTACACACTAGGGACAAACCTGGACATCTTTGCAGGAAACCAGAGCACCTGGAAAAAACCCACGTGGTCACAGGAAGAACGCATAAACTCCGTACAGACAGCACCTATAGTCAGCATGGAACCTGGGTCTCTGGTGCTCCCTCCGTCCCTCTCCCCCTCCCACCCTCCCAAACTCCCTACCACACCCTCCCTCCCTCCCACACTCCCTCCCTCCCTCCCTCCCTCCCACACTCCCTCCCTCCCTTCCTCCCTCCCTCCCTCCCTCCCACATTCCCTCCCTCCCTCACTCCCTCCCACCCACACTCCATCCCTCCCTCCCCCACTCCCTCCCTCCCTCCCTCCCTCCCTCCCACACTCCCTTCCTCCCTCCCTCCCTCCCTCCCTCCCTCCCTCCCTCCTACACTCCCCCACTCACTCCCTCCCTCCCTTCCTCCCTCCCTCCCTCCCTCCCACATTCCCTCCCTCCCTCACTCCCTCCCACCCACACTCCATCCCTCCCTCCCCCACTCCCTCCCTCCCTCCCTCCCACCCTCCCTCCCTCCCTCCCTCCCTCCCTCCCTCCCTCCCTCCCTCCCTCCCTCCCTCCCACACTCCCACACTCCCTCCCTCCCACCCTCCCTCCCTCCCTCCCTCCCACATTCCCTCCCTCATTCCCTCCCTCCCTCACTCCCCCCCACCCACACTCCATCCCTCCCTCCCACACTCCATCCCTCCCTCCCACACTCCCTCCCTCCCTCCCCTTGATCCACTACCTACAGCCTGCCAGCTCCTGTCCCATCTCTATACCCCGGCACCTCCCCTCCACTCACAGTCTTGATACAGGATCTGGACCTGAAATATCCACCATTCCTTTACTTCACAGATGCTGCCTGAGCCACTGAGTTTAGTTTAGTTTAATGATACAGTGTGGAAACAGGCCCTTCTGCCCATCGATCCCATGCTGACCACTGGTCACTTTGTACACCAGCACGATCTGACACACGAGGGGCAATTTACAGAGGCCAATTCACATATAAACTTGGATGTCTTCGCAGCTTGGGAGGAAACCGGAGCACCCGGAGCAAACCCACGCGGTCCCGGAGAGAGCGTACAAACTCCGTACAGACGGCGCCTGTGGTCAGGATGGAACCCGGGTCTCTGGCGCTGTGAGGCAGCAACTCTACCGCTGCACCACCTGCTTCTGTCTGTTAGGATGTGGAGCTGGCTGCACGAGGCCGGTTCAGACCAATGATGGCATTACTTTGAATGCAGCAACATCCATCTTCAGCCAACTCTGCTTTACATAGAAACATAGAAAATAGGTGCAGGAGGAGGCCATTTGGCCCTTCGAGCCAGCACCGCCATTCATTGTGATCATGGCTGATCATTCTCAATCAGTAACCCGTGCCTGCCTTCTCCCCATACCTCCTGATTCCACTAGCCCCTAGAGCTCTATCCAACTCTCTTTTAAATTCATCCAGTGAATTGGCCTGCACTGCCCTCTGTGGCAGAGAATTCCACAAATTCACAACTCTCTGGGTGAAAAGGTTCCTTCTCACCTCAGTTTTAAATGGCCTCCCCTTTATTCTTAGTCCCTGGTTCTGGACTCCACCAACATTGGGAACATTTTTCCTGCATCTAGCGTGTCCAGTCCTTTTATAATTTTATACGTCTCTATAAGATCCCCTCTCACCCTTCTAAACTCCAGTGAATAGAAGCCTGGTCTTTCCAATCTTTCCTCGTATGACAGTCCCGCCATCCCGGGGATTAACCTTGTGAACCTACGCTGCACTGCCTCAATAGCAAGGACGTCCTTCCTCAAATTAGGAGACTAAAACTGCACACAATACTCCAGATGTGGTCTCACCAGGGCCCCTGTACAACTGCAGATGGACCTCTTTACTCCGATACTCAGATTTGTGTAGTGCAGGTACATTCCCACACATCACTGCACTCTGCAACAAGTCTGCTTTGTTGAAGGTTATTATTGTCACATGCACCAGGGTACAGGGAAAAGCTGTTGTTGTGTGCTAACCAGTCAAAGCAAAGACGATACATGGTCCATTGCTTCCCTAACTTCAAGCAACCCTTGCACCCTCTCTCTCTCTCTCCCCCTCCGTCCCTCCCCCACCCTGGTCATTGCACTAGTCTCACTGTCATCCTGTTGAGCTTCAATATCTGAAGAACTCATTATCACCTACCCCGCAGCCAACAATGGACCGATCCTCACCTCCCACTACCTCATTATCACCTACCCCGCAGCCAACAATGGACCGATCCTCACCTCCCACTACCTCATTGGAGACCTTTCAACTATCTGTAATCGGACTTTGATGTTATTGTGCACTAAATGTTGTGCCTTTATCTAAACCCTGTGGACGGACGGCTTGATTGTGATCATGTATGGAGTATTTTCAGTATTGTGTTCCGTTGTGGTCCCCATGTTATAGAAACGATGTAGTCAAGCTGGAAAGGGTGCAGAGAAGATTTACGAGGATGTTGCCAGGACTCGAGGGCCTGAGCTACAGGGAGAGGTTGGGTAGTCTAGGACTGTATTCCTTGGAGCGCAGAGAGATGAGGGATGAGGAAGATCATGAGAGGAATAGATCGGGTAGACTTTTGCCCAGAGTAGGGGAATCAAGCACCAGAGGATGTGTAGAGCAAAGGGATCTAGGAGTGCAGGTGCATAGTTCCTGAAGGTGCGGTCACAGGTGGATAGGGTGGTCAAGGTGAGGTCACAGGTGGATAGGGTGGTCAAGGTGAGGTCACAGGTGGGTAGGGTGGTCAAGGTGAGGTCACAGGTGGATAGGGTGGTCAAGGTGAGGTCACAGGTGGATAGGGTGGTCAAGGTGAGGTCACAGGTGGGTAGGGTGGTCAAGGTGAGGTCACAGGTGGATAGGGTGGTCAAGGTGAGGTCACAGGTAGATAGGGTGGTCAAGGTGAGGTCACAGGTGGATAGGGGGGTCAAGGTGAGGTCACAGGTAGATAGGGTGGTCAAGGTGAGGTCACAGGTGGATAGGGGGGTCAAGAAGGCTGACCTTCCTGCACCTTGCCTCCTTTTCTTTCTCATCAGAGCCTTAGTTTCCTTTGTGATCCCGGCTTCCTCAATCCCACCGGCCTTGCCCTTCACTGTAAGAGCAACACACATGCCTTGTACTCTCCCCATCACTCATATAGAAGTGTTCCACTTTCCTGACCTTCCTTTGGCTGCAAACAACCTACTTCAATCAGATTTATTTCCTGTCTAACACCATCAAAGTTGGCCTTGCTCCAACTCAGAGCGTTCACGGGTGTTCTGCTTTCCTCCTACACTCCAAAGACGCACAGGTTTGTCGGTTAATTGGCTTCGGTAAAAATTATAAATTGTCCCAAGTGTGTGTAGGATAGTGTTAGTGTGCGGGGATCACTGGTCAGCGCGGACCCGGTGGGACGAAGGGCCTGTTTCAGTGATGTATCTCTAAACTACACCAAACTAAACTAAACTAAACTTGTAGACCTTGTCGGCCTGTAAACCTTGTAAACCTGTCTTCATTCATAATTATCTTAAAGCTGGGGAACAATGATCGCTGGTCCCCACAGACTCACCCCCCAACACCACACACTTGCCCTTCCTCATTTCCTGAGAGTAGATCCCTCTTTGCCCGTGTAGGGTCAGGCTCTACGTATTGCCTGAGGACACCTTTGTGGACATATTTGACAAATTCCACCCAGTCTGAGCCCTTGGCACTCTGGCAGCGTTGGACAGCATGCAGAGGAGGTTTACCACAGTGAGAATGTTTCAGCTACAAGGAGAGGTTGGATAAACTTGGATTGTTTTCTCTGGAACATCAGAGATTGACAGGAGACTTGATAGAAGTATATAAAATGAGAGGTATAGATAGGGTAGACAGGCAGAACCTTTACCCCAGGGTGGGAATGCCCAACACTAGAGGGCGAGGTGAGGTAAGATGAGAGGGGGGAACGTTTCATGGAGACGTACAGGAAGTTGCTTTACACAGAGAGTGGTGGGGGCCAGGAACACATTGCCAGGGGTGGTGGTGGTGGAGGCAGGTACCATAGTGGCACTTACAAGGCTGTTAGATCGGCACATGGAAGTGCAGGGAATAGAGGGATATGGATCATCTACAGGCAGTTTAATGGCATCGTGTTCGGCACAGATATTGTGGGCTGAAGGGCCTGTTCCTGGGCTGTACTGTTCTATGTTCACAACAATCAGAAGGCTGTACCTTTGCCTTCTGCCCCCCTCTGCTCAGCCTCCTCACCCAAGCTGAAGCCTCACACGGACTCCTAAAGACAGACACAGTGCTGGAGTCACCACGCGTCAGGCAGCATCTAGGTTTAGTTTAGTTTCGATACACCATGGGAACAAGCCCATCAGCCCATGGAGTTGGTGCCACCCAGCGATCCCCGCACACTAACACTATCCTACACACACTAGAGACATTTACTTTTATACCAAAGCCAATTAACCTACAAACCTGCACGTCTTCGAAATGTAGGAGAAACCAAAGCACCCGGAGAAAACCCACGCAGGTCACTGGGAGATCGTACAAACTCCGTACAGACAGCACCCATAGTCAGGATGGAACCCGGGTCTCTGGTGCTGTGAGGCAGCAACTCTGCCGTTGCGCCACCCTCTGCAGAAAACGGATAGAAACTTAGACAATAGGTGCAGGAGTAGGCCATTCGGCCCTTCGAGCCATTCAATATGATTATGGCTGATCATCTAAAATCGATTAACCTGGTGAACCTACCTCAATAGCAATAATGTCCTTCCTTAAATTAGGAGACTAAAACTGCACACGATACTCCAGGTGCAGTCTCACCAGGGCCCTGTCCAACTGCAGTAGCACTGCACTTTGGGTGGGGACCCTTGCTAAGTTCTCTGTCCCACTCCCAGTCTGACCTGTACACCTGTGGTCCCTCACACTGTAACGAGGCCCAGTATAAATGAGGGGCCTATATGAGCATGTTGTAATGCTCTGGATTCACAACTGAAGGGTCTTGAAGAACCATCACCCATCCTTTTTCTCCAGAGATGCTGCCTGTCCCACTGAATAACTCCAGCATTTTGTGTCTATCTTTGGTATGAAACAGCATTTGTAGTTCTTTGTTTCTCCACTGACTCCCAACATAGCCCCTCCCAACATAGCCCCTCCCAACATAGCCCCTCCCAACATAGCCCCTCCCAACATAGCCCCTCCCAACATAGCCCCTCCCAACATAGCCCCTCCCAACATAGCCCCTCCCAACATAGCCCCTCCCAACATAGCCCCTCCCAACATAGCCCCTCCCAACATAGCCCCTCCCAACATAGCCCCTCCCAACATAGCCCCTCCCAACATAGCCCCTCCCAACATAGCCCCTCCCAACATAGCCCCTCCCAACATAGCCCCTCCCAACATAGCCCCTCCCAACATAGCCCCTCCCAACATAGCCCCTCCCAACATAGCCCCTCCCAACATAGCCCCTCCCAACATAGCCCCTCCCAACATAGCCACTCCCAACATAGCCACTCCCAACATAGCCCCTCCCAACATAGCCCCTCCCAACATAGCCCCTCCCAACATAGCCACTCCCAACATAGCCACTCCCAATGGGCCTCTCCGACACTTCCTTCCTTCCTTTTATTGGCTACTCAAGTAGCCAATTTGTTGCCACTCTAATCGGCCAATCCAATGGCTAACTTTTGAAATTTCCCACCTCTGCTCCGACGTTGGAATAACTCGGTGTTGTATCCAGAAGTTGGAAGAGCGCCAGAGACCCGGGTTCCATCCCAACTACGGGTGCTGTCTGCACGGAGTTTGTACCTTCTCCCCGTGACCGGTTGGGTTTTCTCCGGGTGCTCCGGTTTCCTCCCACACTCCAAAGATGTACAGGTTTGTAGATCAATTGGATTTGGTAAAAATTGTAAATTGTCCCTGGTGTGTGTAGGATAGTGTTAATGTGTGGGGATCGCTGGTCGGCGTGGACTCGGTGAGCTGAAGGGCCTGTTTCCGCGTCGTATCTCTAAAGTTAAAAAAGAGTGAGAAGGCATCTTACTGAAACATTAGATCTTGAAGGGTCTTATCGGGTTCGATTGGGAAAGATTGTTTTCTCTTAAGAAAAATGAAGAAAGGAATGCAAAAGGTGTGAAAAGCAGAGGGGTAGGAAATATCCAGTAGGTCAGGCAGTGCTTGAGGAGAGAGAAAACAGAGCCAATATTACAAATGGGACAAATTACAACTGAGCCTAAATTACTTTAGACTTTAAAGTACAGTCTGAAGTCTGATTGCTGAATTCAGCATTGAATCCAGAGACCTCCAACACACACAGATGAGATGTGGCTCCTCAAGATCACGTTGGGCCTCGCTCGTTAAGGTGCGGTGGACCACTGAGAAACAGGTCACAGCCTCACAATTAAACAACGTTCCTTTGGGAAGGAGATGAGCAGGAATTTATTTCGTCAGAGGGTGGTGAATCTGTAGAATCCATTGCCACAGAGGCCAAGTCATTGGGTATTGGATATTTTTAAGGCAGAGATAGATAGATTCTTGATTAGTGCGGGTGTCAGGGGTTACGGGGAGAAGGCAGGAGAATGGGGTTAGGAGGGAGAGATAGATCAGCCATGATTGAATGGTGGAGTAGACTTGATGGGCCGAATGGCTTACTTCTGCTCCTATCACTTGTGAACATGTCCGGTGTTCTCCCCAGCTAATTGTGGTCACACAGGGCAGCCCCTGCAGGTTCCCAGCTCCTTCAGGTACTTGGATCCAACTGTGGAAGGATTGGTCAGGCCAGATGCCAAAGAACATGGGGTGTCAGGAAGCTTCCTGTGTGTCCCTCAGTATTGATGAGCTGCAGCTCTGGAGAGGCACAGCGCTCCCCTTCAACTCTACTCTACTGGGTGAGTTGAGGAAGGTCGAAGAACAGACAACCTGGATAGACTAGGCTTATACTCGCTGGAATTTAGAAGACTGAGGGGGGATCTTATTGAAACATATAAAATTCTTAAGGGGTTGGAGAAGCTAGATGCGGGAAGATTGTTCCCGATGTTGGGGAAGTCCAGAACCAGGGGTCACAGCTTAAGGATAAGGGGGAAGTCTTTTAGGACCGAGATGAGAAAACATTTCTTCACACAGAGAGTGGTGAGTCTGTGGAATTCTCTGCCGCAAAAGGTGGTTGAGGCCAGTTCATTAGCTATATTTAAGAGGGAGTTAGATGTGGCCCTTGTGGCTAAAGGGATCAGGGGGTATGGAGAGAAGGCAGGTACAGGATACTGAGCTGGATGATCAGCCATGATCATATTGAATGGCGGTGCGTACAGGCTCGAAGGGCCGAATGGCCTACTCCTGCACCTATTTTCTATGTTTCTATGTCTACAACGGGTGCTTTTCATTTTGTCACAAATGCTTTAACATTTTCCATTAAATCATGTACTAACTTTAACTTTGTTTAAATATGTAGGAAGGAACTGCAGATGCTGGTTTATGTCGAAGGTAGGCACAAGATGCTGGAGTTACTCAGTGGGACAGGCAGCATCTCAGGAGAGAAGGACCCAGGGATTCTGATCCTAAACGTCACCCATTCCTTTTCTCCAGAGATGTGGCCTGATCCGCTGAGTTACTCCAGCATTTTGTTTCGTTTTTTTTAGTTTAGTTTAGATATACAGCACGGAAATAGGCCCTTCGAGTCCACACTGACCAGCGATCCTCGCACACGAACACTATCCTACACACACTGGGAACAATTTGCATTTATACCAAGCCAATTAACCTACAAACCTGTACTTCTTTGGAGTGTGGGAGGAAACCGGAGCACCCAGAGAAAACCCACGTGGTCACAGGGAGAACATACAAACTCCGTACAGACAGCACCCGTAGTCAGGCTGGAACCCGGGACTCTGGCGCTGTGAGGCAGCAACTTTACCGTTGCGCCACCGTGCCGCCCCCAGGGGTACATTGACACGCTTACAATAAAGGGGGAGACCAGAGGGGACACACCAACTACAGACTGGCAGTCGCAGGAAGATGAGGTTGGCACCATCTTCCACCCACGCCCTGCTGCTGCTGCTGCTGCCCGTGTGTATCTTCCACCCACTCGCTGCTGTTCCACCCACACCCTGCCTGTCCCAGGGTGTATCTTCCACCCACACCCTGCCTGTCCCAGGGTGTATCTTCCACCCACGCCCTGCTGCTGCTGCTGCTGCCCGTGTGTATCTTCCACCCACTCGCTGCTGTTCCACCCACACCCTGCCTGTCCCAGGGTGTATCTTCCACCCACTCCCTGCTGCTGCTGCCCGTGTGTATCTTCCACCCACTCCCTGCCTGTCCCAGGGTGTATCTTCCACCCACTCCCTGCCTGTCCCAGGGTGTATCTTCCACCCACACCCTGCCTGTCCCAGGGTGTATCTTCCACCCACACCCTGCCTGTCTCAGGGTGTATCTTCCACCCACACCCTGCCTGTCCCAGGGTGTATCTTCCACCCACACCCTGCCTGTCCCAGGGTGTATCTTCCACCCACACCCTGCCTGTCCCAGGGTGTATCTTCCACCCACACCCTGCCTGTCCCAGGGTGTATCTTCCACCCACACCCTGCCTGTCCCAGGGTGTATCTTCCACCCACACCCTGCCTGTCCCAGGGTGTATCTTCCACCCACACCCTGCCTGTCCCAGGGTGTATCTTCCACCCACACCCTGCCTGTCCCAGGGTGTATCTTCCACCCACACCCTGCCTGTCCCAGGGTGTATCTTCCACCCACACCCTGCCTGTCCCAGGGTGTATCTTCCACCCACACCCTGCCTGTCCCAGGGTGTATCTTCCACCCACACCCTGCCTGTCCCAGGGTGTATCTTCCACCCACACCCTGCCTGTCCCAGGGTGTATCTTCCACCCACACCCTGCCTGTCCCAGAGCTTTCTCTGAAATTAATTTGTTTTGCATCTCTCTAATTTAAATAAAAAATTTATGCTGAATTTTTAAACCAAAACCCATTCATTAATTATTCAGTTACATGGAAATGAATGTCTTTAAAAGTACAGCTCAATGTTTGAAATATTTTAATGTTTTATCGACCAGAGGTTGGGTAACAGTTACCTGCTCCATAATTTACACACGTTTGAAGTCATTTCACTGCTCCTCTCTTTGCTCTGAGGGGCAGCACGGTGGTGTAGCGGTAAAGTTGCTGCCTCACAGCGCCGGAGACCCAGGATCGATCCTGGCTACAGGTGCTGTCTGTACGGAGTTTGTACGTTCTCCCTGTGACCACGTGGGTTTTCTCCGGGTGCTCCGGTTTCCTCCCACATTCCAAAGACGTGCAGGTTTGTAGGTTAATTGGCTTCTGTAAATTGCCCCTAGTGTGTCGGATAGAACTGCTATAAGGGGGATTATTAGTCAGGGTGGACTCAGTGGGCCGAAGGGCCTGTTTCCACGCTGTATCTCTAAACCAAACTAAACAAAGTTAAACACAAAATGCTGGATCGCCCATTCTTTCTCTCCAGAGATGCTGCCTGACCCACTGAGTCACTCCAGTATTTGGTGCCTATCTTCGGGAAATAAACCAGCATTTGCAGTTCCTTCCGACACATTTAAACTAAGTTAAAGTTAGCACATGACTTCAATGGAAAGTAGGTTAATGGTTAATAGGTTAATTAGTTTCAGTAAAATTGTAAATTGTCCCATGGGTGTAGGATGGTGGTAGTGTACAGGGATCGCTGGTCAGAACAGACTCTGTGGGCCGAAGGGCCTGTTTCCACGCTGTTTCTCTAAAGTGTAAAGTCTAATGGTGGTCTCATGGGAGGGATGAGGCGGTCCCATTAGAGTGCTGACTTGCTTCCACTCGCACTGTGGGCTCTGAGGTGACTGAAGCATAGACTTCTCCAGGAAGGGGGCTTGTGATGTGGTGAGCAGCAGACAGTGAGGAGGCAGTGAAGGAAGTGTACAGCGGGATATAGATCTGCTACTGAAGGGGCAGAGGAATGGCCGATGGAGCAAGTGTCAGGTGTTGCCCTGTGGGAGGTTGAATGTACAGTTAATGGCAGGACCCACAACACATTGATGTGCAGAGGGATCTTGGGGTCCAAGTCCATAACTCCCTGAAGTGGCAGTACAAGTAGATAAAATGTACAAAAACTAAGAACTGCAGATTCTGTAGATATTGGTAAATCTATCTTATACCAATAATAGATATAAAGTGCTGATAAACACAAAATGCTGTAGTAACAGCGGGTCAGGTAGCATCTTGGGAGAGAAGGAATGGGTGACGTTTTGGGTTGAGACCCTTCTTCAGACTGATGTCAGGGGAGATTGATATCAGGGGGCGGGACATTTATCCCACCCCCTCCCCCGACACGTCTGAAGTAGGCCATTCGGCCCTTCGAGCCAGCACCACCATTCAATGTGATCATGGCTGATCATTCTCAATCAGTACCCCGTTCCTGCTTTCTCCCCATACCCCCTGACTCCGCTATCCTTAAGAGCTCTATCTAGCTCTCTCTCGAAAGCATCCAGAGAATTGGCCTCCACTGCCTTCTGAGGCAGAGAATTCCACAGATTTACAACTTTCTGACTGAAAAAGCTTTTCCTCATCTCCGTTCTAAATGGCCTACCCCTTATTCTTAAACTGTGGCCCCTGGTTCTGGACTCCCCCAACATTGGGAACATGTTTCCTGCCTCTAACATGTCCAATCCCTTAATAATCTTATATGTTTCGATAAGATCCCCTCTCATCCTTCTAAATTCCAGTGTATACAAGCCGAGCCGCTCCAGACTTTCAACATATGACAGTCCCGCCATTCCGGGAATTAACCTAGTAAACCTACGCTGCACGCCCTCAATAGTAAGAATATGGAGACCTCAAATTCGGAGACCAAAACTGCACACAGTACTCCAGGTGCGGTCTCACTAGGGCCCTGTACAACTGCAGGACTTCTTTGCTCCTATACTCAACTCCTCTTGTTATGAAGGCCAACATTCCATTGGCTTTCTTCACTGCCTGCTGTACCTGCATGCTTCCTTTCAGTGACTGATGCACTAGGACACCCACATCTCGTTGTACGTCCCCTTTTCCTAACTTGACACCATTCAGATAATAATCTGCCTTCCTATTCTTACCACCAAAGTGGATAACCTCACATTTATCCACATTAAACTGCATCTGCCATGCATCTGCCCACTCACACAACCTGTCCTGTAACATAGAAAATAGGTGCAGGAGTAGGCCATTCGAGCCTGCACCGCCATTCAATATGATCATGGCTGATCATCCAACTCAGTATCCCGTACCTGCCTTCTCTCCATACCCACTGATCCATTTAGCCACAAGGGCCACATCTAACTCCCTCTTAAATATAACATATAACAATATAACATATAACAACTACAGCATGGAAACAGGCCTGTCCGGCCCTACCAGTCCACGCCGACCATTCTCCCTGACCTAGTCTCATCTACCTGCACTCAGACCATAACCCTCCAATCCCCTCCTATCCATATACCTATCCAATTTACTCTTAAATAATAAAATCGAGCCAGCCTCCACCACTTCCACCGGAAGCCCATTCCATACAGCCACAACCCTCTGAGTAAAGAAGTTCCCCCTCATGTTACCCCTAAACCTTTGTCCCTCAATTCTGAAGCTATGTCCCCTTGTTGGAATCTTCCCCACTCTCAAAGGGAAAAGCCTACCCACGTCAACTCTGTCCGTCCCTCTCAAAATTTTAAAAACCTCTATCAAGTCCCCCCTCAACCTTCTACGCTCCAAAGAATAAAGACCCAACCTGTTCAACCTCTCTCTGTAGCCTAAGTGCTGAAACCCAGGCAACATTCTAGTAAATCTCCTCTGTACCCTCTCCATTTTGTCGACATCCTTCCTATAATTTGGCGACCAGAACTGCACACCATACTCCAGATTCGGCCTCACCAATGCCCTGTACAATTTCAACATTACATCCCAACTTCTATACTCGATGCTCTGATTTATAAAGGCAAGCATACCAAACGCCTTCTTCACCACCCTATCCACATGAGATTCCACCTTCAGGGAACAATGCACAGTTATTCCCAGATCCCTCTGTTCCACTGCATTCCTCAATTCCCTACCATTTACCCTGTAAGTCCTATTTTGATTTGTCCTACCAAAATGCAGCACCTCACACTTATCAGCATTAAACTCCATCTGCCATCTTTCAGCCCACCCTTCCAAAAGGCCCAAGTCTCTCTGTAGACTTTGAAAATCTACCTCACTATCAACTACTCCACCTATCTTAGTATCATCTGCATATTTACTAATCCAATTTGCCACACCATCATCCAGATCATTAATGTAAATGACAAACAACAGTGGACCCAACACAGATCCTTGGGGCACTCCACTAGACACTGGCCTCCAACCTGACATACAATTGTCAACCGTTACCCTCTGGTATCTCCCATTCAGCCATTGTTGAATCCATCTTGCAACCTCACTATTAATACCCAACGATTTAACCTTCTTAATCAACCTTCCATGTGGAACCTTGTCAAATGCCTTACTGAAGTCCATATAGACAACATCCACAGCCTTGCCCTTATCAATTTCCCTGGTAACCTCTTCAAAAAATTCAAGAAGATTAGTCAAACATGACCTTCCAGGCACAAATCCATGTTGACTGTTTCTAATCAGGCCTTGATTATCCAATGAACTGGCCTCAACTACCTTCTGTGGCAGAGAATTCCACAGATTCACCTCTCTGTGTGAAGAAATGTGTAACCTCATAGCATCTTCCTCACAGTTCACGCTGCCACCTAGCTTTGTGTCATCTGGAAATTTGCTAATGTTACTTATAATCCCTTCATCCATCATTAATGTATATTGTAAATAGCTGCGGTCCCAGCACCGAGCCTTGCGGTACCCCACTAGTCACTGCCTGCCATTCTGAAAGGGACCCATTTATCCCCACTCTTTTGCTTTCTGTCTGCCAACCAACTTTCTATCCATGTCAGTACCCTACCTCCAATACCATGTGCTCTAATTTTGCCCACTAATCTCCTATGTGGGACCTTGTCGAAGGCTTTCTGAAAGTCGAGGTACACCACATCCACCGGCTCTCCCCTGTCCATTTTCCTAGTTACATCCTCAAAAAATTCCAGAAGATTAGTCAAGCATGATTTCCCCTTCGTAAATCCATGCTGACTCGGAACGATCCTGTTACTGCTATCCAAATGCTCCGCAATTTTATAATTGACTGCAGCATCTTCCCCACCACTGATGTCAGACTAACTGGTCTATGATTTCCTGTTTTCTCTCTCCCTCCTTTCTTAAAAAGTGGGATAACATTAGCTACCCTCCAATCCACAGGAACTGATCCTGAATCTATAGAACATTGGAAAATGATCACCAATGCGTCCACAATTTCTAGAGCCACCTCCTTAAGTACTCTGGGATGCAGACCATCAGGCCCTGGGGATTTATCAGCCTTCAGTCGACCCAACACCATTTCCTGCCTAATGTGGATTTCCTTCAGTTCCTCCGTACCTGTAAAAGGGACCACATCACCCCGATTCTGGCCTCTCTCCACTGGCTCCCAGTACGGTACAGAATCAACTTCAAGCTCCTCCTATTCACATACAAAGCCCTAAACGGGCTCCCCCCCCCCCCAATATGAAAAATCTTCTAACCCCCCTCTCTATCTCCAGGTCTCTCAGGTCGGCCAACTTGGGGCTACTCACTATCCCGCGGTCTAGGCTTAAGCTCAGTGGTGACTGCAATTTTGCGGTTGCAGCTCCTAGACTGTGGAACAGCATCCCTCTCCCCATCAGAACTGCCCCCTCCATCGACTCCTTTAAGTCCAGGCTCAAAACCTATTTCTACTCCCTAGCATTTGAGGCCCTCTGAGGGGGCGCTGTGAACTGTTTATGTCTGTGCTGTTATGTTTGTGTGTTCGTTTCTTAGTACCATGAACTGATGTACAGCAACGTGGTTGTTTTTAAATGTACTATACAAATAAAATTGACTTGACCCTAGGATCTCTGGCCACTAGAACATCTGGGAGATTGTTTGTATCTTCCTTAGTGAAGACAGATCCAAAGTACCGGTTCAACTCGTCTGCCATTTCCTTGTTCCCCATAATAAATTCCTCTGCTTCTGTCTTCAAGGGACCCACATTTGCCTTGACTATTTTTTTCCTCTTCACATACCTAAAAAAGCTTTTACTATCCTCCTTTATATTATTGACCAGCTTACCCTCGTACCTCATCTTATCTCCCCGTATTGCCTTTTTAGTCATCTCCTGTTGCTCTTTAAAAGAGTCCCAATCCTCTGGCTTCCCACTCTTCTTTGCTATGTTATACTTATTCTCTTTTATTTTTATGCTGTCCTTGACTTCCCTTGTCAGCCACAGGTGCCTCTTACTCCCCTTAGAATCTTTCCTCCTCTTTGGGATGAATTGATCCTGCAACTTCTGCATTATTCCCAGGAATACCTGCCATTGCTGTTCCACCATCTTCCCTGCTAGGGTCTCCTCCCAGTCAAATCTGGCCAGCCCCTGCCTCATACCTCTGTAATCCCCTTTGCTATACTGTAATACTGACACTTCCGATTTTCCCTTCTCCCTCAATTTGTAGATTAAAACTTATCATAAACTTGGTATGATGTTCAGCACAGACATTGAAGGCTGAAGGGCCTGTTCCTGTGTACTGCTCCATGTTCTATGAGGGGCATAGATACGGTAGGCAGTCCACACCTTTTTCCTAGGGCAGGAATGTCAAAGACTATAGCTTTAAGGTGAGAAGGGCAACGTTTTGAGATGTGTAGGACAAGTTTTCTTACAGAAAAAATCATTTTAGAGGATGAACAAAGGCAGTGAGACGTTGGAAGCTCGGATCAGAGGCCTTCCTTGTAAAGGAACCCATCAGCGAGCCTTGCGGCACCCCACTAGTCACTACCTGCCATTCTGGAAAGGACCCGTTAATCCCTACTCTTTGCTTCCGGTCTGCCAACCAGTTCTCTATCCATGTCAATACCCTACCCCCGATACCATGTGCTCTAATTTTGCACACTGATCCCTTGTGTGGGACCTTGTCAAAGGCTTTATGAAAGTCCAGATATACCACATCCACTGGTTATCCATTCTACTGGTCACATCCTCAAAAAATTCCAGAAGATTAGTCAAGCATGATTTCCCCTTCATAAATCCATGCTGCCTTTGACCGATCCTGTCACTGCTTTTTAAATGCGTTGCTATAACATCTTTAGTAATTGACTCCAGCATCTTCCCCACGACCGATGTAAGGCTAACTGGTCTATAATTCCCCGTTTTCTCTCTCCTTCCTTTCTTAAAAAGTAGAGTTACATTGGCTACCCTCCAGTCCACAGCAACTGATCCAGAGTGGAGAGAACATTGGACAATGATCACCAATGCATCCACGATTTCTAGGGCCACCTCAAGTACTCAGGGATGCAGACCATCAGGCCCTGGGGATTTATCTGCCTTCAGTCCCAACAGTCCTAACCATTTCCTGACTAATGTGAATTCCCTTCAGTTCCTCCCTCCCACTAGATCCTTGGTCCCATAGTATTTCTGGGAGTTTGTTTGTGTCTTCCTTACTTGTTTAACTGGTCTGCCATTTCCTTGTTACCCATTATAATTTCACCTGTCTCTGACTGTAAGGGACCTACATTTGTCTTCACTAATCTTTTCCTCTTCATATATCTTAACCTTTTAGTCAGTTATTTATATTCCCCGCAATGCTCCCTTGTGAGACGCAGGGAGCCGTCTCCTGTACTCCCTGCACTTGGACCTGGTCCACCGCCCAGACACGATGTGGTGGGTGGTGTTGCTGTCTGGTCGTGAGAGGGCCAGTCAGGGTCTATCTTTACACCAATTCTTCCCCTTTATATCGGGCAGGGGCCTGGGTGGAAGGGACTGCACCGAGGAGTCCCATGCAACCAATTCGTGGGCCGGTTCAGGCTAGCCAGCCGCCTGTGTGGGCTGCAAGAGTCCATGTTCCATGTACACATGGAGTGCGTGAGGTTGCAGCCCCTGTTTAAGGGGCTATTTGAAGGGGCTGCTCCTTGCCTTCTTGCTGCACTTCACACCCACAGTCCTCATCTGTGGGCACCCAGGGCGAGGGGAGTGGGTAGAGCAGAGGATGTCCTGGTTGGGTTGGGTTGCTCCTGGGCCTGGCCAAGCTGGCCATTTGTGGGTCACAGCGCCAGGCAGAAGAGGGCTCTGCCCGAGCCGACTGCCTGCCCCTTTTCCGGGGTTAGTCGGTGCCCGGGTGCACACGGGCACCATGGAGAGGTTCTGGGACTGATGGGCACTGCGAGGAGGGGCGCATCCTGGACCAGGATTGGAAGATAGTCATTTAATATTTAGAAAATCTGGTAATTTTTCTATTTGGTGATGGGTGTAACTATCCTGCACTCTGCTCCGTCTGTGACACTTGACTTTACCTTTGACTGTCTAATCTGTTTGGACAGCATGCAGAGCAAAGCTTGTCACTGTACCTCGCTCGGTACGTGAACCCAGAGACATGTTCACCCAGGACACAGCACCACTGTGACTGGCTGTCCTCCCCACCCCACACAATGAACACACACACCATGGGCACTGCCAACGTTTATTGCAGGGCACGGCAGCCCCTCCATCCCCCACACCAGGGTCGTCCGGTCATGCCCAGGGTCACTGCGTGTGCCCACTCGTGCCCATGGGGAACGAGTCCAGTCCCTTCCCACTGCTTGCCCAGGGCCACACTCTGTGCCTCTCCAGCGCTGCCCGCAGGCTCCAGTCCATTCCTGCCCGCTCCTTGCCCAGGGCCACTGCGTGTGGTCACCTGCGGCCGGGCAGGCTCTGCAGACAGGACTTCATGGCCCCCAGCTCCGCCACTGTGTCGTGGTCAGCGCCGAAGTGAGTGGTCAGCAGAGGCACGGCCCAGTCAATCACACGCTCCGCTTCGCACACCGACCGGCTGTAGGGGCAGGGGAGACAGTCAGTCAATGGGGACCACAGGCATGGGGGACCCCCGCTAGTCATGGGGAACCTCGACACGCCACTGCAGGGGAAGTCAGTCGATGGACCCTCGAACCCTGCCCCTCCCTGTTTAGTCCCCTGCGTGCCCAGGGCATCCTGTGCCACCCCAAGCCCCCTCATGACCGTGTGTCCCCCACGTCCACCCCTCCCCCCGCCCACCCCTCCCCGCCCACCCCTCCCCCGCCCGCCCCTCCCGCTGCCCCCAAACACCCCTCCCCCCGCCCACCGGCCCCCCTCCCCCCACTCCCACGCCCACCCCTCCCCCGCCCACCCCTCCATGTTCCCCCCCCCTTACCCCCCTTGCCCAGACCTTGCCCAGACCCTGCCCCCCCATACCTGTTGAACAGCACCTGTGCCAGTTTGAGGAGCTGCTGTGCCAGCTCCACGCTGCCGGCCCCATATTGCAGCTCCACCGCATGCAGGCTCCGCCGCAGGTGCTGCGCGGCTGCTCCCCACTCCCCTGCAGGCACGGACCAGGCATTAGTGACGGGCCCCCCCACACAGAAACCCCCCGCTACTGCTATCACCCCGACCCGAAACCCTCTCACAATGCCTCCGCACCCCCGCCCACACCCCACCCCCTACCCACGCACCCCGCTACCCCACCCCTCCCCTCCCCACCCTGCACCACCCCACCCCTCCACACTACCCCACTCTCCACCCATCGATCACCTCATCAACACCCCACGCCCACTCATCCATCTCTCCCCTCAACCCTCCCTGATCCATTTATCAACCCCCCACCCCCACGCAGGGACCACCTACCGTGAGTGGCGTAGAGGCGGGCCAGGCTGTCGTCGATCTCCCCGTGCAGCGGGTGGTGGGCAGGCAGGAGGCTCTGGGCATCGGCCTGGCACTGCTGGAGCCAGGCCAAGCCCACGTCTGTGGACACAGTGCCCGTTAGTGCCAGCCCCTCCTCCCACGCCCGGCTCACACGAGGGACAAACTCCTGGCTCTCGGTAACAGGGATCTCCCGGTATAGGGGCACCACCCGGTAACAGGCCAACCCCGGTAACAGGGACCTCCCGGTAACAGGGACCTCCCGGTAACAGGGACCCTCCCGGTAACAGGCCAACCCCGGTAACAGGGACCTCCCGGTAACAGGGATCTCCCAGTATAGGGGCACCACCCGGTAACAGGGACCTCCCGGTAACAGGGACCTCCTGGTAACAGGGACCTCCCGGTAACAGAGCCAACCCCGGTAACAGAGACCTCCCCGGTACCAGAGACCTCCTGGTAACAGGGGACCTCCCGGTAACAGGGATCTCCCCGGTAACACGGACCTCCTCGGTAACAGGCTCCCCAGTGACAGGGACCCTCCCGGTAACAGGGACCTCCCAGTAACAGGGACCTCCCGGTAACAGGGACCTCCCGGTAACAGGCTCCCAGTGACAGGGACCTCCCGGTAACAGGGACCTCCCCGGTAACAGGGACCCTCCCCGGTAACAGGCTCCCAGTGACAGCCGGCCCTTGGCTCTACGTGTGGTCGCAGTGACCAAGCCCCCCCACCCTCACCAACAGGGCCAGTGGCATCCTCAACAACCTGCCACCCACCCCTACCCTCACACCCCAGCTCCAGGTTAGCCCAGAGCACCCGCCATCTGTCAACCCCCCCCACCCATGAGCCCCTCCCCCTGCCCCATGTGCCCCTCCCCCTGCCCTGTATGCCCCTCCCCCTGCCCTGAATGCCCCTCCCCCTGCCCCCGTGTGCCCCTCCCCCTGCCCTGTATGCCCCCATGTGCCCCTCCCCCTGCCCCATGTGCCCCTCCCCCTGCCCCGTGTGCCGCTCCCCCTGCCCCGTGTGCCCCCTCCCCAGGCTGTACCAGTGTGTGTGGAGTCCATGTCGCCGGCTTCCTCCATCTGGAGCCTGAGCTGCTGCAGTTGTTGTTGGAGAGACTGTGGGGGCACCAGCTGGGCACAGCTGGCACATCTGTAGCCCCCCTCCTCCAGCTGTGGGGACACAGAGAGGGCAAACATTCACAGCCTTGACCCCAGGGTGCCAGCGTCAAATACTAGAGGGGGAGACAGGGCCGGGGATAGTGGGGGTACCGGCGATGAGAGGCCGGGGCAGTGGGGAGGGGGGAGTGCCATGGGCACGGGAGGTAGGTGGAACGATGCTGGGGGGTGGGGGCGGGGGATGGGTGGGGCGATGGGGACGGGTGGTGTGGGGGCGGGGATGGGTGGGGCGATGGGGACGGGTGCTGGGGGGCAGGGTGGTGGGGTTGGGTGCTGGGGGGGTGGGGAAGGGTGCTGGGGGGGCAGGGACGGGTGCCGGGGGTCAGAGGAGCCAGTGGGCGGGGGGGGGGAGGGCGAAGGGCTGGAGCCAGGTGTGGAGAAGGTACCCGGTGCAGACCGTTGCCACCCACGGCCACTGATAATGAGATGGGTAGACCCGGTGACGCGGAGTGGGTGGGTGGGAGCGGGGGGGGGCGGGTGGGAGCGGGGGGGCGGGTGGGGCGGGTGTGAGGCGGGGGGGCGGGTGGGAGCGGGTGGAGCGGGGGGGGGCGGTTGGGAGCGGGGGGGGCGGGTGGGAGTGGGGGGGGCGGGTGGAGTGGGGGGGGGGGGCGGGTGGGAGCGGGGGGGCGGGTGGGAGCGGGGGGGCGGGTGGGAGCAGAGGGGGCGGGTGGGAGCGGGGGGGGCGGGTGGGGCGGGGGGGCGGGTGGGCGCGGGGGGGGGCGGGTGGGAGCAGGGGGGCGGGTGGGAGCGGGGGGGCGGGTGGGAGCGGGGGGGCGTGTGGAGCGAGGGGCGGGTGGGAGCGGTGGGGGCGGGGGGGGAGGCGGGGTGGGGAGCGGGGGGGCGGGGTGGGAGCGGGGGGGTGGGTGGGAGCGGGGGGGGGCGGGTGGGAGGGTGGGAGCGGGGGAGCGGGTGGGAGGCGGGTGGGAGGGTGGGAGCGGGGGGGCGAGTGGGGAGCGGGGGGGCGGGTGGGAGCGGGGCGGTTGGGAGCGGGGGGGGCGGGTAGGAGCGGGGGGGGCGAGTGGGAGCGGGGGGGGGCGGGGGGGGCGGGTGGGAGCGGGGGGGCGGGTGGGAGCGGGGGGGGGCGGGTGGGAGCGGGGGGGGGTGGGTCGCTGCCACCCTGACTCACCGACAGAGCAGACCCACATGGGCGGCAGAGGAAGTGTGCTGGTGGGGTTGGGCTTGCCGCTGCCCCCTGACGGACACACGCGCTGCACTCACACCAGAAGTAGTACTGGGTCTGCAGGGATCGCCGCCGCTCACACCGTACACTGCCGGCTCCAGTGGGGACCTGCACACACACAGCACTTCACCACGGGCACCACCCCACCACAGACAAACCCCCCCCAACGGCCAGACCCCCCCCAACCACGGCCAGACTCCTCACCACAGCCAGACCCCCCCCCCTCACCGTCCCCATTACATCCCCCAACACCCATAACACCCTCCACCCACTACACCCCCCCTCCCACTACACCCCCCTCCCACTACACCCCCCCACCCACAACACCCCCCCACCCATAACACCCTCCACCCACAACACCCCCCCCACCCACTACACCCCCCTCCCACTACACCACTGGGGAGGGAGGGAGCAGGGGTAGGGTGTGGTGGGGATGGTGGTGACGGGGTTGGGTGGGGTGGGGAGGGAGCGGGGTGGGGTGTGTGGGAGGAGCGGGGTGTGTGGGAGGGGGGATGGTGTGACGGGGGTGTGGGGTGTGTGGGGAGGGAGCGGGGTGGGGGTGGGGTGTGTGGGGAGGGAGCGGGGTGGGTGGGCGTGTGTGTGGGGAGGGAAGCGTGATGGGGGTGGGGTGTGTGGGATGGAGCGGGGTGGGGTGGGAGAGGGGTGTGTGGGGAGGGAGCGGGGTGGGGTGGGGAGGGAGCGGGGTGGGGTGGGAGCGGGGTGGGTGGGAGCGGGGTGGGGTGAGCGGGTGTGTTGGGGAGGGGGGATGGTGGTGACGGGGGGGGGGTGTGTGGGGAGGGGAGCGGGGTGGGGTGGAGCGGGGTGTGTGGGGAGGGGAGAGATGGTGTGACGGGGTGGGGTGGGGGGTGGGGAGGGAGCGGGGTGGGGTGGGAGCGGGGTGTGTGGGGGAGGGGGGATGGTGGTGACGGGGGGTGGGGTGGGGTGGGGAGGGAGCGGGTGGGGTGGGGTGGGGAGGGAGCGGGGGTGGGGTGGGAGCGGGGTGTGTGGGGAGGGGGGATGGTGGTGACGGGGTGGGGGTGTACGTACCGCGTAGCAGTGCAGCACCTGGTCTCCGGTGGGGATGGGCTGGGTGGCGTGGAGGGTGATGCGGGTCCCCTGGAAGCTGGCAGTAGTGTTGGGCTGGCAGGAGTGGTTGAGCAGGCTGGCCCAGCAGTACAGGGCCGTGCCCACACACACCTCCCGCGTGCCCCTCACACACCCCGTACCCTCTCCTGCAGGGACACACACACACACACAGTCAGGGGAGAGGACCCACACACACCCTCACCCCATCCCTGGAGCTACCCCTCGCCCAGCCTCAACCCCTCCCCCTCCCCACGTCCCTGGCTCAGTCCCCCCATCCCTGGCACTGCCACCCTCCCCTCCCCTCCCCCCCTTCTCCTCTCTCACTAGGAAGTCTAACATGGCAGGACCCACACTGAATGGTGGTGCTCTGGGGAGTGTTATCGAGCTCAGGGATCTAGGAGCGCAGGTACATAGTTCCCTGAAAGTAGTGTCACAGGTAGATAAGGTGGTCAAAAAGGCTTTTGGCACATTCAATCAGTCCAGGAGTACTGAGTATAGAGGTTGGGAGGTCATGTTGCAGGTTACATAAGACGTTGGTTGAGGCTACATTTGGAGTATTGTAGGTAGACATAAAATGCTGGAGTATCTCAGCGGGTCAGGCAGCATCACTGGAGAGAAGGAATGGTTGATGTTTTGGGTTGAGACCATTCTTCAGACTGATGTCAGGGGGCATTTAGAGTATAAGTTCATTTCTAAGCACCATGTTGTGGAACAGAGAAGGTTTACGAGGATGTTGCCAGGACTTGAGGGTCAGAGCTATCGGGAGAGGTTGCATAGGCTGGGACTCTATTCCTTGGAGCGCAAGAGGATGAGGGTGGTCTTATAGAGGTGTATAAAATCATGAGAGGAAGAGATCGGGTAGATGCACAGAACCTCTTGCCCAGAGTAGGGGCATCAAGAACCAGAGGACATGGCTTTAAGGTGAGGGGGGATTCAATGTGGATTCTTAGAACAGCTTGTACTGGAGCCTACTAGGGAGAAGGCAATTCTGGATTTAGTGTTGTGTAATGAACCTGATCTGATAAGGGACTCAAGATAAAAGAGCCATTAGGATGCAGTGATCATAATATGATGTTTTAATCTACAAATGAGAGGGAGAAGGGAAAATCGGAAGTGTCAGTATTACAGTATAGCAAAGGGGATTTACAGAGGCATGAGGCAGGGCTGGCCAGATTTGACTGAAGGAGACCCTAGCAGGGAAGACGGTGGAACAGCAATGGCAGGTATTCCTGGGAATAATGCAGAAGTTGCAGGATCAATTCATCAAATATAAAAGAGAAGAAGTATAACATAGCAAAGAAGAGGTGGGAAGCCAGAGGATTGGGACTCTTTTAAAGAGCAACACAAGATAACTAAGAAGGCAATACGGGGAGAAAAGATGAGGTACGAGGTAAACCTAGACCAATAATATAAAGGAGGATAGTAAAAGCTTCTTTAGGTATGTGAAGAGGGAAAGAAAATAGTCACGGCAAATGTGGGTCCCTTGAAGACAGAAGCAGGGGAATTTCTTATGGGAACAAAGGAAATGAGCAGACGAGTTGAACCGGTACTTTTGGATCTGTCTTCACTAAGGAAGATACAAGCAATCTCGACGGAGGAACTGAAGGAAATACACATTAGGCAGGAAATGGTGTTGGGTAGACTGATGGGACTGAAGGCTGATAAATCACCAGGGCCTGATGGTCTGCATCCCAGGGTACTTAAGGAGGTGGCTCTAGAAATCGTAGACACATTGGTAATCATTTTCCAATGTTCTATAGATTCAGGATCAGTTCCTATGGATTGGAGGGCAGCTAATGTTATCCCACTTTTTAAGAAAGGAGGAGAGAGAAAACAGGAAATCATAGACCAGTTATTCTGACATCAGTGGTGGGGAAGATGCTGGAGTCAATTATAAAA